>NC_039505.1:1805222-1873099 GCF_003590095.1 Trichoplusia ni
GTATTACTTAAGGGTTTGTATTCAATGATACAATCGTTCAATATGAGACAATATGCTGAAGTTTGGTCTGGTATCTCAGCTTCGCACTCAATTTCTACTCTCACATCGACAACAGGCCCTGTTTTTACGTTGTCCGCTTGTCTAGAGCAATCGATTATAAATAGTGGTGCTATATCTCTAAATTGTTTCTGACTTAATAATGGCTCCGAACGGCGTCCGTAATAAGACTGTTGAAATCGGATGTATTGCTCATATAATAAAGCGATTCTATTATTCGCGAAACTAATATTAAGGTTTTCATACGGGAAGTAAGTCGAATTTAGATATACTTTAACATCCCGAACGTGACAGTGATCAAACTGTGACATATCAGAACTTGAATTATTTTTTCTGTTTGTTTGTAAACCAATAATTACGTATCTTGGTTTCTCTATTTGCGATGAAGTTTTTATAGACCAGGTGTGTTTCGTAGTTTTTGGTAGAGCTGGGTATTCGTATAAATCCCAATTTCTAAATATCATCTGAAGAGGTCGATCTTTTTCTAACAATTTTAACAAACTTATTTTTTCTTTGTCCGATACTTTAACATGCGGTACACGCCATATAATTTTATTGATCTTTATGTCGTCAATTACTTCACCAGTATTCAGTTTCACTGCATTTAAGTTCGTGTTACTTCTTAGCAATATCAGTTCATGTCTACTGTTTATAACAATTTTCTTAAAATCTTCAGCAAAACCAAGTATGTTACATAGTGGTATAGAAACGGAAAAATTACCTCCATTAATATTTTTTATACCATCAATGTTCCAGCCCCATGCGTGAGATAGCTTTGATTCACTTTCATTCATCGATATTAATGATTTCATGGTGGTAGTAACTCCCGCATTTTTTATTTTATCAATCTCCACGCCATTTAATTCGTACCTTATATCTTGGAAAAGATAGAGTAGAGCATTATTAGTAAAATGAACAGTGCTCGCGGCTTCTTTTGAATCCTTTTTATTAACAACTATGGTTCCTTCCAAATACAAAGTGCTTGCTGACGGTAGTACATACAAGTCCTGTTGGTTGATAGGTATGCGTATCTCGTCATTCCTGTTAAAACTAGTCACGTACGGTTTATATGAATGGTATTCGATGCCTTCAACAGTATTGTCGTAGGTTGGTGCGGATAAAACATCTAAGATATTCATTTTAGTAAACCGATTGCTTTAAGAAATGCTTTATTTTCTCTTGTTAATTTTATTATTTTCCTCGAGCTAGATCTTATATGACTGGGAGCTTGATGTAAACTGAGGACTTTTTCTGGTTGATATATATATTTATTATAGTCAATCATTTTTTCTTCTTAGATGTAAATACAGCTGTACTTCTTCACCGCGTAAATTTATTAGTTGATTGTTTATGTCCAGTAACCGTATATGTATGCAGCTTATGTTGTTTTGGTTAATCGGAAAGTATATTGCGTTTTTAGGAATTTCTATGATTCTATATCCTGGTGGCACGTTGAGTGCAAATTCGTGGATAATGTGACTGGGCTCTCCGTTTATGTACGAACCACTGACAATATCACATTCAATCCTGATCACGGTTGTTGGTAAAATGTTAACTGGGAACTGTGAGACATGCAATTTATTAGCTTTCAAGATCTGCTTATCATACCCTAGTAGATTTCGAAAAGTGTCTTCCTTATCGAAGTTTATATCTTTTGAACAGAGTATTGTAGTTTTTAGAGTATTGTTATTGCATCGTAGTTTTATCGATGCATTTTGTATTTTGGATTTAATATAATCACTAATATCTTGAAGTTCATAAGTTCCTTCGGGTATTTCAATTACTTCCTCGGATCCATAGTAGAACTTATTGTTCTTTTTATCAATATTTGGAATAGAATTAAACGTTGAGAAATGCAATAATGCGCATTCGTACTGACCGTTTAATTGTAATGTGTTTGGATAGTATGTAGACAAATCTGATGAGTTTCCAGTTATTGACAAAGTGAGGGACATCTTGAGAATGATAAAAATGAAAGAATAACATATTAATTTATACACGTTTATTTTTCCAAAAATTCCTTAGATATTCTAAACATAAGTGTCCACAATTCACAGAATTGAATTTTTGGTATCTTGTGTAGTTATAAAAAATATTATAGTTTTTTAAGTACCGTATCAATTCGAGAGGCGGTTTTAAATCACCAAAGCTGTCAAAATATTCACAATAATTATTAAATTTAACATAAGCTACCCAATGCGTTCCTTCATTTTTTGAATTGTCCAAATTCACAATAGCACATTCAACCTGTTTAGGTTTTCTCGGTAGCTGATCTTTCATGTAAACTCCTCGAAAGTATGGCAAGTCGCGTGCGTGCTTTTTGATATCAATATCAGTTAATGGACGATTAGGTAGCTCTCTTATCAGTTTTTTGATGAATTTATAAACAAACCTGTACCATTTTTATGTGGTTTAATGTACAACCCTTTTCCTATAGCTAATGCTTCCATAGTTTTATTGTGTCGTTCAGTTTCTTGTAAATTTTTTTGAGCTGTTCTATAATCGTTAACAGTTTTTGCGATACCAGCAGCACCACCCGCTAAAGATCCTAATGCCGATAAACCAGCAAAAATTGGGATCAAAGGCAGAACTCCACCAGTTTTCGGTATGGGTATGACCCGAGGAACTCGTACTTTCTGTATGCAAGGAAATATTTTTCTTGCAGCCAAGTAAGCGGCGTTTATAAGAGCCTTACTGTCCTTGTGTTTTAGTTTTCTAATTTTTGATCTTATTTTCGACACAAAACTGTTAAACGTTTTAATTCCTGCACCAGACTTTATTTTGGCTTTCATGACTTTGCTCACTAACCATGAGCTAAGTTTTTCCCCTTTTCCTGCATCCTTAGACCTAAGTCTTTGTTTAGCCATGTTAAACAGTTGTAAATCGGCTTTGTGTCGATTAGGTAAATCTGTATGGTTCTGATATGCAATATCGTGATGCATACAAGCTTCGTCTAACTTGTTTACGCCTCGATCTCCACGTAGTAAACGTTTTTGAAGTTTAGTACCTGGTCCACAATAATTGTAACCAGGCAAATGAAGTTCAAAGGGTAAATTATTAATCACACTATTTACTAGTCCACCACCTTGCATCGTTCAAAGCAAAATGAAAGACATGTAAGAAATAATAATGTTTATATGAATGATTTTATATCTACTTTTTATCAATTCACAATCGCAGCTCTGTTGATCCAACTATTTTCTGCGTTACTTAAACCTAACCATTTCACAAACAATTTATTTCCTTTTCTTTTTAAAACTTTTTCTATCAAATAAACGCTTGGGAAATATGTTTTTTGAAGTTCCGGTTCATAAAAAGTTCCTAAAATAGCTTGTTTTCGTTGATCTTCTATGTGATACGTTGTGGGTGTGGTATTGTTAACTTTTTTTATGGTAAATATTTCAGTTGACCAATTAGGAGTATATCCCTTTTTAAAAACATGCTTGTATTTACTAATGCGAACACTGTCACCAACTTTGAACTTTGGTACGCAACGAAAAGATATGTGCTTATGTGTTCTTTTTATATTTTCTTTTACGTTTAACTCATTGCATTTATTTACTTCAACAGGTTTGCATTTAATAGTACGGTGCTTTGTGTTGTTATACATTTTCAACGTATCTTGTAACACCGTTACATACCACTTGTAGTTTCCGTTCATACTAAAACACTTATACAATTTATTTTTAATAGTTTTTATCAAACGCTCTACAATTGAAGCTTTCTTTGTAGAAAAGGTCGAGTAATGGTTAATATTAAACCTTTTCATGAGCATTTGGAATGATGTATTATAAAACTCTGTTCCTGAATCTGTTTGTAAATTAACTGGTTTGCGTTGACTTTTATTGAGTATGTTCTCAAATGCAGTAGAAACATCAATTTTATTTTTCGATTTGAGCGGTTCTGCCCAGGCGTATTTTGAGAAACAATCAATTACCAATAATATGTAATTGTAACCTTTGTTGTATTTTCTTAAATTTTGCATGTCCATTAAATCGGCTTGCCACAAATCATCAATCCCTTTTAAAATGACAGATCGTCGATTAAAATTTTTTCTCGCTGCTTTATGGATTTCATTTACAATTTCTTGTTTGGACATTATGATGACTTTTTAGGTGCTAATAAGTTATCTACAGCTGTTTTTGTGTAAAACTTATCTTCTAAATGAATGGAAACTTCATATATCTTCGCTTTTAAAGTATTTTGTACATCGTCCATAATTCGAGCTTGCATTAACAGCATGGCTTTATGTAAATCTTTTGTTATTTTTGTTATGAATTGATCGACATAGACCTTATTTACAGCGTCATCTGGCTCTACAGGAGTTCTGACACCTCTTAACGTTGCAGCTTTCAAATCAAATTCACCATTTTCTGTTTTTGTCAATGAATTATCATTACTCTCGAATAATTCTGTCAATCGCATTCTTTTATGAATATAATGACCAAATTTGTCTATATTCATTTTAAATGTAGTAGTATTAGTATGCTTTTTATTGAAGGGTTAACAGTAAAATGAAACTTATATAGACGATGGATGATATTTATTAACTGATAACCTTACTTTCACGTAATTCTTCAATGATGGAGATTATTTCATTGTCCAGCCCAGTGTTGCCAGCGTCTCGTGAAGCAATCAAAAGTTTTAATCTATCCACTAGTTCGTTTGGATTGTCCCAATAAACATAGTCTACGTTTTTTCTCCACACTTTTGTCAAGGGTAGTCCATTTCCCTTTGGTTGATTATAGATCTGATTTGTACTTTGTAATTTGAAAAGAGGTTTAATAATTTGCAAATATTTTTGTCCTTTGCTACTTTTGATGGGTTTGTTTGGTTCAAAATCTCGACGATGTGCATTTGTATCGAGCAGCATGGACTTGTAATGTTGCATATCATTATCTGTCACTATACTCAAGTCTACATCTTTTTTTAGCAGCAACTGTTTCAAACCGGGTGTATTACGATATTTGCGACCCGCGACTGTAACAAAATCGTCACCAATCGTAATGCTAGCTGAACCTAACATAAGTTTTCCACGCTCTATCCGAACACCGAATGGTACATCATGTAGTGCTTCAGGAGATAGGGACCAAGATGATGTATCGCATTCTTCGTTCTTATCACCCATGGATTGAAATGAAGATTCACTGTCGATTTCATTTTCATCACTGCTTTCTTCGTACTTTCTGCTACTAGAGGCTTCATTGTTTAATGTATGACTGTTTTCCAGGATTTTTCCATTTTCATTAGAAGTAGTTTCATTACTGGTGTTGCTTAGTAAATTAAGTGATTCGGTTATAGGTTTAAAAACCGTTTCTAATGCTTGCTTATTGCCAATCTCAAGCTCTCTCATGGCGCGTACTTTTTTCTTTACAGCCGCTGAAGCATCTACTATTTGTCTTTTCAATGATTTTTCCATCGTTGATAAATGTATAGTTATCTCATAAGAGTTGTTAAGCGAGTAATAAGGTAACAATGTCAGGAGTCTTAAATATATATCATTTTCTTATTCAAAGACGACAAATGTGTCAAACTTATTTCTATAACATCCATTATTTTTAGGGCAATCTTTATTTATTACCAGAAAGTTGTAAGGTTCACTCCAAATTTTAGAACACATTTCACGAAACTGAGCCCAAGTCATATCTGTATTAACGTGTTCTTCATATATGTGCTTCAGATTAATATCATCCTGCTTAAATAGTACGATAAGGTTAGCGTTGTCTCTTACTAACTGTTTTGGCACTTTACTATACGTTTGATTGAGATAAAAACAATCGATATTTTTGTGTCGACCCATTGCAAAGTAATCTCGCATGTTACTTTGATTTTCACATGCAACGTCATCAAATATTATGACAGAGTTCGGTTTGGCATCCTGAACACTTAAAACGTCTTCATTTCCATGATATTTCTGAAATGAAATACCTGGAACTCGTTGTAAAACACTTTCCAGAAATCTATACTTAAGTTGGTGCAAAGTTTTTGAATAAACGTAAACATTTTGAAATTTTAAACCATTTTCATGGATAAGAAGACCAATGAGCAAATTTGTTTTTCCACAATTTGACGGACCACAAATTATACAACGTACTATGTTAGGTAATAATTCACTATGACGAGCATGAGTCTTGGGAATATCATCACAGATAGTGTTTACATTCAATGATTGGGGTTGTTTAATAAACTTCATGTCTAAGAATGGTAAAATACGTTCATAGCCTTCACTTATAAACTTTTTTGATCAATCGAATCACAAATTACACATGGTAAGCCTGTGAGAATACTCGACTAAATGGATCGAGTCGATTATCGGATATTGAACATACTCTACCACTATCGGCTGCGAGGCGCACCCGCCGAGCGACCAGCCACCATTAGGCGTTCTATTCCATGATATGTGTCGCTCATAACCTATTGGGCATTCTGTCCCACGACGCGAATGCGCATGCATGAGCGAAGGAGTGGGACAGAATGCCCAATAATATACTACTTACCTCCTTATTTATTGTTAAACTAGCTTTTGCCCGCGACTTCGTTCGCGTGTAATAGCGACTTTCGGCAGAAAAGATAGCTGTGTCCGCGAATCTGTTAGCGTGTGACTCCTTCTGTTATTAAGTTAATGTATTGGTAATATTGTTTAGATCACATTTACATGAGGCTTAAACTATATTGGAAGTTGTTGCGTCCGGCACGTGAACATAAAGATTTCTAGAACTGCTAACCCGGGAAAGAGCAACGTATAACTGACCATGCGAGAAACAACTGACACCGAGATCTACTCCGGCAACACGAAAAGTCTGCCCTTGAGCTTTATTAGTTGTCATTGCATATTGCATAACACACCGATACCGGGAATTGCGTTGTTTTAAATTGGAACGGAAAATTATTTGGTATAATGGGTATTCTGGGGATAAAGACGGTTTCTCCTGCACCGCGACCTGTTACAATTTGAGCGTCGATTATATTTTGTTGCAACTGGGTTACTTTCAGTCGAGTACCATTGCAAAGTTGTGGTGGTCTTAAATTTCGGAGTAGAATAATCGGAATGCCAATTTTTAAACAAATTTCATGAGAAGGAAGTTCGGGCATATTTAAAGAATTTAAGAATTCTATCGGGTAGGTAATTAGTGGCTTTTTGTTCATCGACCATTCTATTTATTGATCTATAAACTTTGCTTTCCCCCTGTAGATTTGACAGTATTTTGTTATTAATCTCAAATGCCTGATCATTGCGAGGAGTTAAAATGGATCTTTCGCTGAGCCAAGTATTGTCCCTATTTAATATATTTGTCACCGTAAACCGACGATATCAGTACCCCTAGCACGAACATTTGTAAGTTTCGTATCGTTAACGTATCGAGTTGACGATACGATAACGGAATACAACTAAAGTAGGAAGCACGAAGCACTATCGTAATCGTATCGAGACCTCGATACGATTTCGATAGTGACGTCATACTAACGTAAGTAAGGAGGGACAACATTGAACGAAGGATCGTAAAATTGATTGAACGTTTCGTTCAAAAACTATAACGTATTTTGTTCGTAGTGATTTCACTGCCTTTAAAACTTTAAAAACATTTAAATATTAATGCTTTACAACGAACCAGTAATAAAAGTTAATATTAATTTAAAATAAATGGTGTATTTAATTAATATAATACTGAAACTTTGTTTATTTTGAAACTGTGTTCCTAAACGAACGACATGACATTTTGTGCCGCGAAGCTCATTCAAGGACAACTTTGTTTTGAAGTGAAGTGAAGAACTCGTATTACTTTACATCTAAAAGTGTTAACGGGGTTTACAATCGCAGTTACAAAACCACTGAAGTTTAGAAAATGAGAACCAGCCACCCACAATACACAATTATGGTGGAATTCATGGAAAAGTAAGTAAATTTCATTTAATATGTTATTGTAAACATACCAGTTGATAAATGATATTTTAATGGAAAATTTAAATATACATATTATTATGAATCAAAAGGTAGTGTATTTATACAATTGGGTCATAAAAAATGGTAAGCTAAATTGATAGTTCTTTAACAAATTTGAATCAAATTGAAATAAACTTCCATGGGGTATGTATTTAATTTATGATATTTATGTAGGTCTAAAATTAAGTGTATACCAGATAGAATGGGAGACAGTCGTTTAATTATAAAATTATTTAAATTATTATAGGCATGGAGACTTGTCTAAACCCAGCGGAGGCCCTCGTGGTAGACACTATGTACAGCTAAAATGGAAGGAGCTTTCGGATATGCTCAATAGTGATGGCACAGGCGACTCTAGAACAGAGGAAAAGTGGCGAAAGGTATGTCTCAAATCTTTATCCATGGTTATAGTTTCATCTCACAAGTAGAAATTCATTGCATGCATTTTATGTTGGCGTTGGGCATCCTTCTCTATTATTGGTGTGGTGTTTTTTATTCATATTAAGGTTTGGAGTGATTTCAAAAACAACGTGAAACGAAAGTGGGCCAAAATAAATAGGTCAGCTCATGGTACAGGTGGTGGGCCTGCGCTTCAATTAACATTAACCGACTTAGAAACCAGGGTTATGAATATAATTGGGGTGCAGGCTGCTACTGGAATGCCCATACAAGAAGCTGGCTTCATACAGGTGTGATTAAGAATTTTTCTTTGTAACATTTAAAATGAGTTTAGTTTCAATTTTTGATGCACATAATTATACAGTCACAAGCAAAGATAATTATGTTTATTTAAATCGTTACTAAAATTATAGTTTTTACCTCAGACTGATATAAGTCAAGTGTTCAACTTTTGGATTGTGTACTCATCATATTGCTCATGACTGGACATATAGTATATTTTCATAGAAATACAATAAGCTTGGTAACCATTGAAGAATTATGTGAATATGATATTCATAAACGTGACTGAATGTGGTCAAAAGTTTTCTCTATGAGAAGGACCTACCTCTTTATAAATCCCCAGAATAACAAAAAAGGGTCACCACTTAAGCTCTTTTTTGTTAGTATAGTTACACTTAAAATTCTTTTGCAGTGGTGTATGACTTAATCTCATGCTTTTGTTTTTGCCACATTATTTATTTGAATTATGATGCTTGTTAGTCTCTCGAAGTTTGATGTTATCTGCATTATTGATTATCCTCAAGAGCAGACTTTTGATAAAAAAATAAACATAAGTAGTAGTTAGCACTGCTTTGAAACATATGATGTGTGTTCCCTAATGTATTTTTTTATGAAAATTAGGTTGATGTTGAGGAGGAAGAGAGCTTGTCAGGTACTCATCTACAAGAAACAAACACAAAAACAATAAGTGAAGTTATTGTTGATGACATACCTATAAAACTAACACCCGTTGCTGACGGTTGGTATATTTTTAATTTAAATACTTTAGATTACCTTTTGAGTTTGAAAAAACTAGTACTAAATGAATTATAATTCAATCATTAAAACTAAAAACTAACACATTAAGTCGAGATAACTACCTAAATGCCCATCATTTTGCCAGATACTTGGAATACTCCGGGAACAAGTAGCCAACGCTCAATCGCTCCACCTCCACCTCCCGCGCATCCACTACCACCTTCAATAGCTTCAATGGACACACATTGGAAGCCGCCGAAGAAAAAGAAGAAAGCCGACGATGAAATTTTAAAAGTATTTAAGGAGTGTGAGGGGTCCGCAAGGCAGTATGAAAGAGAGCGTGATCGAGTTGCGGAAGAATATAGAAAGAGAGAGGATTAGACAGCGTGATGTAGAGCTGCAGTTGCAAGCTAAATGGCTGGATTTTTTTAAAGAAGCTTTGAAGGTATTGGATGCATATTTGGCGAATAAAAGTGAATAAAATCGGACATTATTTGTTTCGCCAAATATGCAACTAATAGTAAGTTATTTGGTTAGGCTTATTGTTTTGTTTGTTTATTGTTATTAAGTTTTATTTGTGTATGTAGATAAAGATTAGCTTAATAAATAACTTAGACAATATATTATTTTAAGATCTTTTAATTATATTTCATAGAGAAATACTTTTTATTAAATAGTGGAATAGTATCTGGAAATTTTAATTTATCACAAAAGAAAAACCATTTCTTCATTCAAAAACCATTTACTAAAACTTGGCTGCAAAACAGCTCTTTATGACCGTCAAAAATTCAAATTAAAATAACAGCACATGTACAGTCTCTTAGCGACAACACCGTTCTATAAAATACAATATAGAGCTTAAAAGTAACAACACGAAAATACAAAAAAAAACAATTAGCTAAGACCTAACACTCTGTGCAATGAGTTTAAAATTACAAATAAAGAAAAAAAAATACAGACAGAGTTCTCATACAATTATTCTCTTATGAAACATGGTAACACAAAACCTAGAAAAAAAATGGAAAATTAAATTAATTATTAACAATGTGTAGTCTATTGATTCTATCCACTAATATTTGTCTTAGTGTTCTACCGCGAATCAAATCATCTCTAGAACCATGATCGCGAAGAGGTTCTTCTGAAGAAACTGCTGATATTCCTAATTCTAAAGAATCTATGACATCTTCTTCAGGATCGGGCACCATAAAATCTATCGCTAAGTTGTGTAGAACGCTACATGCCATAATTATAGTTGCACATCTTTCGGGGGTGTAGTGTAATGTTCGGTCCTTACAAAGGCATCTCCACCTATTTTTAAGTCTACCAAATGTATTTTCTATTACAACTCTGGCTTTCCCATGGATGGTATTATATTTTGCCTCTGGCGTACCTTCAGCAGCATCTGGGATTGGTGTCATCATCCAAGGCCTCTGTGGATATCCAGAATCACCTGGATTTTTTTTTATTTAAAGAATAAGTTATTAAAAAAAAATCTGTAAATTTTAATTACTGGAACTTGCCTGCTGCCCTAAGTATTTTGCAACATATCTTTTTCTAATTGGTTAATACAGTTTTACCTACCTAAAAACCAAACTTGTTCATTATTTTTATTTATGTCCTGGATATATCTATTGGCTTGACTATTTTCCCAAATAAATGCGTCGTGGGTAGCACCTCCATATTTTGCATTAACACTAATAATTCGGCATTCACTGTCACATATCTGAAATGTAAAAATGTGGATGAAGATGCAACTGTACAACATAATTATTGTAATTAATTAATTGTTAGGCCATCGGTGCTGAGTGAGGTATATTAAAATTTAATATCTCACCATTTGCACATTCAGTGAGTAGAAATGCTTTCTGCAATAAAATAAATGCTCAATGTCTCTTTTTGGAGTGAATATATGAAAATGAGACCCATCTATGCATCATATTACTCCAGGGATGCCAAATTTTGTATAAAATCTGTAAATAAAGGATTTTTTGTAATTTAATCTATTATTTAATTTCGCTATTCAATACAGTCCACTCAATTTGTGCAAACTTAGTTATTATAATTTGATTACTACTTACTTGTTTTTTATAATATTACGCTGCTCTAGCGTCGCAGGAAATTTTATAAAGTAATTTAATATTGAGGGGGTTACAAGGGCGTCAGTAACCTGTCTCACATATTTACTAACTGTGGTTTGCCCTAAACATTTAGCCATTCCTACTATTCTTTGGTAGGAGCCTGTAGCATAAAATGATAAAGCACACAGTACCTAGAAATACAAATAATAAATGAATATGCGTTTAAAAAATATTATATCCATTAAATATGTAGAGCGCCCATAAAAATGTACCTATTGGTTAAAATTTTGGGTAAATTCAAGTATTTACTACACTTACTTTATGTTCCAGGCTGATCCTTTTACTTGGTCTTAGACTAGATTTGACCCTTAATTCGCGACATAAATGCAAAAATGCTTCCTTACTGAGACGAAATCTATTTCTAAATTCTGTATCGCTTAGATATTGCACGTTAATATTGGCTATATTTTTTCTGAGGAGAGCTCTCCTCGAGATTTCTCTGAAATTACAATAGTACATTAATAAACCAACTTATTTTCTATTTATCTACATAAAGTATTGTAGTAGATGACTCACCTAGTTTCTCTTCGTACATTTCCACTTTCAACAATCAATCGCGCCGCAAGATAATGGTACAACGTGCTACGTCGATGGGTGCTTCTTGTTAATCTAAGCATTTTTCAGCAAAATTCGGTCACACAATCACTTAATTACTATTTAAATCTTCCAAGAAACTCTGACGAAAGTTTTGTCACTGTCAAATTTAAAGTGAATAAACTTTCGTAAAACTCGCAAGCCAGCCTTCGACAATCACGATACGATACGTCAATTTATACCTTCGTGCTTCCTATCTCCATACAAACGACTCAAGGTTACGATAGTTACGTTACGAATACGATACGAAACTTACTTGACTTATGGTTTGTGCTCACAAATTTAGTTCATATTACGCACACTAGAGGCGCTGTTTATGTTTCCATACAAAACGCTCACGTTAACGATACGAATACTTTTTCGCAAGATGTTCGTGCTAGGGGTACAGATGTGTGATGATTGAGATTGAACTATACAACATAATTCAGGCGTCAAAATAAGTTTTCCTTGGTGTAGTTGTGGATAGGTACCTTCACCAATCTTTAATAATGTATTAGAAAATTGACTATTATCTGGATTATCTCCAGTTCTCACTCGCATGTTTATAGTTAAATGCATCGATTGTATATCACGCCACAAATGAGAGCTTTTCAGGCAAGCCCTAACCTCATCAGCTCGGGTTCCCCGTAGTATTACCGGTAAGGTTTGTCGGAAATCACCACAAAATAAAACCGTGATACCGCCCATTGGTCGATCATTTTGACTTATATCCCTTAAAGTTCTGTCTACCGCTTCTACTCCTTTTCGATGGGCCATCGTACACTCATCCCTTATCATTAAATTACACTCGCGTAATACCTTAGCTTTGTCGCTATTGCTTGAAATACTACAGGTTGGACTTTCCGTGCGATCTAAATCAATTGGTATTTTAATCATAGTGTGAGCAGTTTTACCTCCTGGTAGCAAAGTTGTAGCTATCCCTAATGAAGCCACGGCAAGAGCAATTTTACCCTGGTTTCGAACGGAAGCTAATATTAATTTAGTAACCATAATGTCCCCAAATTATTTTGAACACTCTCGCACACGCGATCATAGACTGAACGTTGTTCTGCAGTCATTATTGGGACACCGCTTTCTAATGTCGTCCGCAGTTCGATTGGGTTGTAACCAATCTCAGCGGAATATTCCCTTTTAGTAACCTCTCCGACTGAGGTTGGTGTTGGCAATTTGGGCAAACCATATTCACATAGTAATTTACCGCCTACTGCTGTTAAGTCATCCTGAAGAGCCAATAAACACTGATTTATAGCAAGATCACGGACATTATCATTAGTTGTGCCTTCATCATTGTGAGATATATTCCTAAGAAAGTCTTCTGCAAGTTTTTCTTTATATTTTTCCCATAATTGTATAGCATCTGACAAATTACAAAATGTTAGTAATGTTACAAATAAATGGCGTAACCGTCGTGGATTATCACTAATACAGGATTCTGCTAAAGCGTCATCCCAATGCTGATCATTTTCAAGCAAAGACGCGCTTTTCAAGCTGCATGATAAGTTGGATAAACAACATCGTCTACTTTTCTCAAATCTATAAATGAGGTTGGTCCTCGCACTGTGTGTGATAATAATCGCAAATAGAAACACTCAGCGTTGTTAGGATGAACGGTATACACTCTACCAAGAACATGTTCTTTGAAAATACCTGACTCGCCACCTACAGGCCTGCCACGGCGTCTCCGATTAAAGACACCTCGTTGCTTATTGTAGGTATAATACGATGGAACTTCCTCTTACAAAAGAGATTTTGCAAAATCATCAGTTTGGCAAAGTCGAAAGAATGCTAATAAAGTTGTTTGTGTAGGGTTCTCTAATCGTTCTGTAACATTTTCGGCGTTGAAATATATACGTTGACCGTCTTCAAGATAAACATCTAGATGAGTCACAGGTGGATATCTTTCGTAAGGTTGAAACTTAAGATCCGCCGCACAGCTTCTGAAGAACTAATATCTATATCTGCCTGACTGAAATCTAGTAATTTCATTATGTTCATTTCTCAACGCAAATGTAGCTTGGTCACTGCCTTTATTAATGTACTTACAAATATATTTTATTGACTCTACACTATTACACATTTCAACATTTATGTGAGTTTGAAATGATCTAGACAACACAGGTGAATACGGAACGACCCACCTATTATCTAAAGTTACCTGTTGTCTAGACACTCGTTTTCCAACAGTAAAACCACCATTGTCTCTTGAACGACGACGATATAATGGGTATCCATCATGTCCTGTTACAGTTTCATCCACTAAGCATTTTGGATATCTTTTAGTGCAACGACCGTCTTGCATGCAAGGAGAATTCCCGTTAAATGCACCACATGGACCATGTACCATATGGGTTTTAACAATGTCGTATAGCACGCGATCTGCAATCGGACTTGAAATTTCAGCACTGATTAAACTGTCTACATCATTAGGTCGAACCTCATCTTTTACCATAGCAGGATATGTGCGTGAGGTAAGCCGCGTTTTTGCCATTCAACACTATACATATAACACAATACTTCTCCAAAAATGTTATCTTTGGTAAGTAGATCTATCATTAATTTTAAATTTAAATGAAAAACTCTTGCGATGATATCATGGCGGTCATGCGGTGCTTGACCCTCAAGAAGCTCCCGAGTGATTTCATCCCATTTAAGATTGGTAGTTACTGTAATAAATAAGTCGGGACGTCCATATTTTCTTAAGTAACAAAAAGCATCTTGAGTACGTTCGTGCATGTACCGTGGACCATCAGTAAAAAAAGAGGGTAAAATAACTAAACGGCCCATATTCACCGTATCATTATCTTGCTGCATGGCGTCGCGAAGGTGTACGTATTCTTCAGCGCGTAGCTGCCTTTGATTAGATCGTAAGTAAACTAACCTTTCGGTTTCAATTTTTGCGTACATGTCAACAATAAACTGATTGAAGAAGCCACGAAAACGTTGAAAGTATACAAATCTATTCCGCCTCACTTGCAAGTGGTAACAATAAAATTGAAGGCATGAAATCTTTTTATTATAATTAGGTGCACCTGTATGCGGATCAGTTTGGTATAATAACCATCTTCCCCTCGACAACATATCAGACGATATTGCAAACTGTCATAAGCCCTGTAGGTTTCGTAAATACGTTGCAAACGATTGTCTCTGGACCGGATAACAATATCACGCCTATCACATTCTTGGTCGACCAATACCACAGCAACTTCATTTGTGGATGGAGCATTATAACGCCTAGGATGTTCCTGAGTTGGACGCCTATCGGCATTTATAACAATTTTATAATTGCTATCATCATATCGAGGAAGAGCTTCTAGTGCCGATTTAAAACTGCATACATATGAATTAACCTGATGCAACATGTCTTGAAGTTGTGAAATTAGTTCAGTATTTAAATTCGGGAAATATTGATTTCTTATATTCGACTGTTCGTTGTAGTCGGATACGAAATATATTCGAAGAAACTTAGGTTGGTCTTCAGGCAAAAGGGATCCTATCAAATGGTAAACATGACCTTGTACCTTAAAAGTAGGCATGAAAGGACCTTGAGATTTGTTGAGCACCAAAGGATGTCATTTGAAACGCACTATTATAAGTACGAATATTGTCTAAGAACTGTTTAGATTGCACATGTTCCCCTAAAAGTAGTGATTTCAATGGTTCCGGTGGGTCTGCGAAAGAAGGCAAATTTATTTTGCCTCCAGAACAACAGAAACACTACAAAAAACACATACTACATTTTGCACATACATATTGCCCATGAAAGAAGATGATCTGTAATCAATTGCGAGGTTATAAGCAAACCCACTTTTATATTTGTCGGACCACGCCACCGAAATTCTAGATTGATCAGCTATGTGTAAATGTAAGTTATTAAGACTATGTCGAAATCTGTTTGAGGTAAGACGGGCCTCTCGCTGTTCGTCCGTTTCAACATACCGAATATTTTCGATTCTTAATCTTTCATTAGACAAACTTATTAATCGATCTTGTCTCAAAGAATTGTAATGTTCGCGTACCGACTCTATTCGTTGTACATGCTCATGTTCATCTTCAAGAGATCGAATAATATTATGGTGCACCCTATCATTTGTCAATTCTCGAGATAAAATATGACGTTCTCGGTCAGCTGTGAGCCGTAGTTCTCGTTGTGAAGGAGTTTCAGCTTCTTGGGATAACACATGTTGTTCTCGGTCAATAGTAAGCCTAAGTACTCGTTGAGAAAAGCTTTGAGACGCACGTGATGTAGCTCGTCTCGCTCTGTCAGCTGCTAATCGCATCTCTCTCTCTGGAGAGCTTGCATTGGCTCGAGAAGTTGAGGCACTAAATCTCATAGAGTGTAATCGATGTGCTCTTTCCTCTGCTGATTCTTGACTTTTAATACAATATAAGTTATTTATTTTATCAGCAACAACTATTAATTCCCTGGCCTCATTATAAATTTTTGCACTTTCATTTTTGGCTACTATTGTACAACTTTTTGTTATCTTAGAAAAACTTAACAAGTTTTGCTTAATGCCTTCAACAAAGTAAACATTTTTTAAATCCACATACTTTTCATTGTAATAATTCTTAAAATAAATTTTGACAGTACCTACTTTAGTTGCTTTTAACAATTTGCCATCTGGCAATTTTACATTGACAGGACTTTTTAAATCTATCGAGTTATAGAAATATGTATCATTATTTATAATATGGTCCGTACACCCACTATCTAAAAGCCAGTTAATTTCACTATTATTTATGTTAACTTCCTGTTCTAAACACCCTACTTGATTAATCTCCGGATAGCACACTTGAGCAGTCCACGACTCCAATGAAAAGTTATTAGAAGACTCACCACTGGAATGCTGCTGACCTTTATATTGTCCTTGTCCTCTTAACTGTCCTTGGCCCCTGAACTGTCCTTGACCTCTGCCTCTGCTATTACCTCTATAAAATCCACCTCGGTTGTAACCTCTTTGTAGACCTCGTTGACCATGACTATGTTGGAATCTTCCTTGGGAGCTCTGTTGTCCTTGACGATATTTCTGACCGTGCCAGCAGTCCTTCTTAAGATGACCATTCTTTCCACATGTAAAACATTGGACTAGGGTTTTCGTTGCAAATGTACTCACATTATTTTTCTTGTCCGAGTCGCTTGTAGCCATGTTTTCTCTTTTATTTTAGAACGTACATAATCAACTGTTCTTTGTTCTTCTGGAATCACATCAAGGAAATCTCCTATATAACTATAGCTCGGTGGTAGAGCTCTGAGCAAATATCTTAACTTCTCGGGTTCATTTATTTTTCCTCCAGCTGCTTTGAACTCGTTTATTGTTTTCTCAAATTCAACAAAAAAATCTTCGATTGTTGTGTAATTGTTTAGTTTAATCTCTTCAATTTTTCCTCGACATATTATTTGCATGGCTGTGGATTGTGTTAAATACATTTTATCTAACTTATCGAGCATTTCGTATGCTGTTTTGCATTCAGTGACATATTCTAGTTGTTTGTCTGTTATTGTGCTCATTATTATAGTTCTTGCTTTTAAATCCTTCTTTTTCCAATCGGCGTCTGGTTTTTTTATATCGACAATGGCGGGCTCGTTGCATTCTTTGTATTCCAACAAAGTTAATAACCTCAATTTCCAGCTTGAATAGTTAGCTCCATCAAAAATAGGTATCATTACGTCTTCAATCTTTGCTTGTTGAGCCATTTTTATGAAAATAACTTAATAACGTGGTGTAAATTTGCGTATTTACACGGATTACACCAAACACGTTTTTTCGAGCGTATCACTTTTACCTCCGGACAGTTTTATATTAATCACACTGAGTTTTATTTCTCAACCACGCTCTGCTACCATGTTTTAATTTAACATGATGAAATGAAAATATATTTATCTGTCCTTTTACTTATTTATTTTATAATTTTTATGCACACACAACACACTAGCCGGCAGACATGACATATAGGAGAGAGAGAGAGGTTTCTAGCGGAACAACAGTAGATGGCGCTACGCGTTTCATACTACGCAGAAATTAAGTTATAAATTTATCTTATTACAACAGTTACGGATGGATGAAACCTTGTTTAGGATAGTGGTTCCAAGAAAATAATTGACATTCAACGCATGTTTTTTCTTAGTAAACGTTATGCTATAGCATTTAAAGATGTTAAGGTGAAGCTTATTAACAGAGCAGTATTCCGAAAAACAGTCAAGATCCTTCTGAAATTCTAAACAGTCGCCTAGTCGGTTTGAACAGTAATATTTTTATAAATTTTTAAATCATCCGCGTAAAATAGGATCTTTGAACTCTTAAAGCAATCTTTGATGTCGTTGATAAATAAGATAAATATTTATTTATTTAAATAAATATATAAAATAAATTTCAAGAAGTATGGAAGGCCAAAATACAGTGGGATGAACCCATACCAACAAAAATAAGGAATGAGTGGGAGAAAATAAAAAATGATATAATCGTCATTAATACAATTGAAATACCGCGGTGGTTGCAAACAAGGCAACACGACACCATTGAACTACACGGGTTCAGTGACGCAAGTACGAAAGCCTATGCTTGCGTCATTTACTGTAAAATGAAAAGAGATCAGTACCCTTACCATGAGTTTTTAGTGACGGAGCTCGCTAGCGTCTGCGTAAAAAATATCTATGACAAAATGTATAGCGCCCCTAGCGGTCACTTGAAAAATTAAAATCGGTAGTATGAGTTAACAAATAAAACCTATCGAAATATTCGAAACGTATTCGATAGCGAGTAGCGAGCGCGTAACGTTTTGCGGTGGTTTCTCTAAGAAAATGCTACCATGAGTCGCAAATTTGACAGATGGTATCGACAAATACTTTTACGATTGTAGTTAAGTAACCCACTTGCTAAACAAGGTGTAAAACGGTATTCGGTTTATAGTAATTGTCTAGTTTTGAGTATTTTTTGTGAGAATCATATCGGCAATAAAGTATTTAAAACCAGGTAGCACTAGTTAAAAGACAATTTACATTATAATATAATATAATAATATAATATTGGACAACATTCACACAACGCCATCTAGTCTCAAACTAAGCAGAGCTTGTATTATGAGTACTAGACAACTGATAAACATACTTATATATTTCTAAATACATACATAATATAGATAAATTACACCCAGACACAGAACAAATGATCGTGCTCATCACACAAACATTTGTCCTGGGTGGGAATCGAACCCACGACCTCCGGTATAGCAGTCAGGGTCACTAACCACTAGACCAACAGGCCCGCCAAGAATACACGCCGTCGCTTTTTTAACACGCTTTTATTAGCTTCACTTGTAAGTATGTAACAAAATCTTGGAATCTTAATTTGACCCACTTTCCGGTCTTCGATTAAGATGAAATTTTGCACACGCTCTGTGTTCTGATGACAATGCATGACTAGCTAAGAAAAGTCATTACAAATCCAATATGGCGGGCGTCCAAGATGGCGGACAGGCTATTTGAAATGCACCTCCATGATATGGGTATCAAATGAAAGGGTTTGCTGTCAGGAATACGAAAAAATAGTCAGGTGACTCAAATCCAATATGGCGGGACCCCGTACTTTTGCATCCGGGCAAGCTTACGTTGCTCTGAGTTGCGTCAAGTCCTTAGATGGCCTCCAAATAGAGGAATTGGACTGTTCAAAGCTTACGGGAAAAACCCCTTGCAACACTGACGCATTGGCGGAAATGGAAAGAATGCGTGCTAACGCCGTATTGAATTTGGATGAGTAAAACTTTGAATTTTGTTAAGTTTGTTAATAATAAATATCTTTAAATACCTACCAATATTTTAAATTAGTAAGTAGTACATTAAGTTTGAATAATAAGAAGACTAAAAAGTATAAAATAAAAATAATTTCTAAAAAACTAAAAAACACGCTTTTATTACGCACTAAAATTTAATATAGTTCAAATAAACTAAAAAACACGCTTTAATGGCGAAAGAAACTAAAAAGTGGTAAATAATTTCTAATTTAGAAATAAATCAATAAACAATAAATGGTATTATTGCGAAAAAATCGTAGGGGGTTCCATATATCAGTTCTTGAAAAGCGCCCCACGCATTTTTTACAATAATATTAATTTAAAAATGAATTAACAAACAATCAATGGTATTTTTGTATATATTTATTGTTTATTGATTTATTTCTAAATTAGAAATTATTTACCACTTTTTAGTTTCTTTCATCATTAAAGCGTCTTTTTTTAGTTTTTTTTTAACTATTATTTTTTACAATGAAACATACCCACATAAATTCATTATTCAGGAAACGCTGGAAATAAGTCAGCGTTTACAAACTATTGGTTGGGGTGGGGACTCCAACCAATAGTTCATTAAGTAATATTATATTATAATATAATATACTAAATACTTTATGCTCTATGAAGTTTAAAATTATTAGGATTATTCAAACACTAGCTGTAGCCCGCGACTCCGTCCGCGTGGACTTCAGTTTATAGCGTTCGGTGGTCCCCGTTTCCATCAGGCTATCTGTCAAATTTCAATACAATCAGTTCAGTACATACTAAGTCCATGCTTCAGTAGGATTGGCGTGAAAGCGAGACAGACAGACAGAGAAATTTTCGCATTTATAATATTAGTTTCAATAGATGCACAGTTTATCGGTATATGAAACAACTCAACAAAACTATCGCGATCAACCGCAAGACATAGGTACTCCCCAAAGTTGCGCCACATAACCATTCCTAGGTACCCACGACAACGCTTTCAATTTATTAATGAAAAATTACTAAAACCCAAAAGAGTAAGAAGAAAAGTGTCTATCTATTTGTGATATCAAAAGAGTTCGTATATCTACATCAACCGCATAATTAAAAAAGAAAAACACTTTGCGAAACTTTAACGGCAAAGATGGCGCCTTGAGCGGCTTGTTTGTTGCCATCGGAATTTAACGAAATTCTCCATAATCCGAATTTTGCGGATATATGTTGTCGACTCCAAATCAATATTTTTTGTTTTGTTATTCATGTAAGGTTTCGATCGAGTTTACTGTAGCCCTGCACGAAATTATTAATGTAGATTTGAAGCTTTTTCGGGAATATATATCTTACTCTGTCTTTTAAGCAATGTTAGAAAGAAACAACTACATTAAGCATGCAGTTAGGCACGTTCGACAACATGACAAGTATGACAACACGAATTCTACAATAATAATCGAGCTCTCGATAGCGAGCGCGTCAAGGTTTTTAAACTCATGGTATGAGTCCGATTGAAAACTATTCGATCCGCGTTTATACGCTATCGACTGTAGTAACGTCATTGACGTTTTCGATGGCAACTCATGGTAGAGGTACAGAATTCTTCGGTTGTATTGGTAGCGGGAAAAACAAGGTTAAAAAGTTAGTATCATTAAATAAAAATACGTCGTTGCCACGAGCTGTGGTGCAGTTTTATGTCGGACATTATAATGACCTTCTAGCATCTATTAGCAGTGAAGATATCGATGTGCTGTTTATTTCGGAATCCTTTCTAAAACCTTCACTCCTTTCCACCCAATATGCTCTCCCAGGCTTTGTGCTGATCCGC
The DNA here is from genome assembly GCF_003590095.1 of Trichoplusia ni. Taxonomy (NCBI): domain Eukaryota; kingdom Metazoa; phylum Arthropoda; class Insecta; order Lepidoptera; family Noctuidae; genus Trichoplusia; species Trichoplusia ni. The sequence continues at coordinate 1,826,944 of NC_039505.1, forward strand.
AATGACCGGACTGGCAAAGGTGGTGGCGGTGTGGCTATGTATCTCCGTGCTGATATACCTTATAAAATAATAATTTCTTCTCCTAATTTGTATGTACTCAGAGTCAGCCGAGTATCTCTTTGTTGAGATTATAGTCCACCACACCAAAATGCTGTTAGGCGTAGTTTACTGTCCTAATCTTCATATTAATTACTTTGACAGTCTCGAATCCCTCCTGCACGATTACTGTTCCATTTACGACCACTTAGTCATAATGGGTGACTTTAATACCTGCCTTTTAAAACGTGACAATCGTTGCCTTAAGTTGCAATCGCTTCTGTCTTCCTTTAATCTCGAAATTCTACCTTCTTCTCCTACACAAGAAGAGAAGGGGTGCAATTAGGAGCAAAGTGCTCCTAATTGCACCCCTTCTCTTCTTGACCTTATGATAGTTTCTTCCCCTAATAATGTTTCTGCTCACGGACAATTCTCTGCTCCTTTTTCCTACCACGACCTCATTTTTATGTCGTACCGCATCCGTCGTCCAAAAATTAAACCTCGATATCTAAATCTACGGAATTATAGTAGCTTAGACCTCCAGGCGTTGAGACGCGATGCTGGGACTGATCACCACTATTCTTATCTGAAAGTATTGACAGCACTGTATCGTGTTTTAATACCAAGGTCATTCATTTATTCGACAGACACGCTCCCAAGCGTCGTATTAAAGTCAAGCATGATCCTGCTCCCTGGGTTAATGCGAGCATTAAGGAGGTCATGGCTAGCAGAGACCGGGCTAAGGGCAGATACAAGCGCAGACCATCCGATCACAACCTGGCCGTCTACAAATCTTTAAGAAATCGCTGCAATCGTCTGTGTCAAGATGCAAAGAGGCGCTATTTCCACGATTCTCTCAAAAAACTTAGTCCTTCTGACTCCTGGAAATTCCTTAAGTCAGTCGGTATCGGTAAATCTCCCGCTGCTCAAGTTTGCAAAGACATTGACCTCAATGACCTTAATCGTCCACTTGAGAAAACGAGTCTTCGTGTCTTCTTTACCGGTACCGAACTGCCCACTTTTCGAACTCAATACTGTCACTCTATCTGATGTGAAAAATCAGTCTTAGCCATATCTTCCTCTGCTCTCGGCGTTGACGATCTCTGCTCGAGGATGATTACACCTATTCTACCGCAAATACTGCCCATCCTCACCTACTTTTTTGATTTATCCATCTCTTCCTGCACCTTTCCTTCCGTTTGGAAACAAGCGTTCATAATTCCATTGCCCAAGTCTTCCAACGCGTCTACAGTTTCACAATTTAGACCTATTTCTATTCTTCCTTTCCTTTCTAAAGTCCTCGAGCATATTGTACATAGCCAAGTTTCTACTTTCTTAACAATTAACTCTCTTCTTTCCCCTTTTCAGTCTGGGTTCCGCCCGGGCCACAGTACGGTCACTGCCCTGATTAATGTCACTGATGACATCCGCCTAGGTATGGAGGACAAGTGCCTAACGGTACTTGTTCTTCTGGACTTCAGCAGTGCATTTAATTCGGTTGACTATGACGTACTTTTAGGGGTACTCAAATCCATTAACTTCTCTTCTTCTTCTACAGCCTGGTTCTCTTCCTATCTTCGGGGCCGTTCGCAGTGTGTCCGCCATGAAGATACCTTATCTGAATGGTGTGACCTCGCTGCGGGCGTACCTCAGGGTGGTGTCCTCTCTCCTTTATTATTTAGCATCTTCACAAACTCCATCACACGAGTAATTACTTCTAGTTTCCATCTTTACGCAGACGACTTGCAAGTGTATCGACATTTCCTTCCATCTGATGCTGATGCTGCCATCTCCGCCATGAACCATGACTTGGCAAACATTAGTTCATGGGCTAAGTCCTATGGTCTAAGATTAAACCCAGTTAACCCATTTAGACCTACCGTACCATATACGGTACACTTGTTATATTTTTTTTTTGCAGGTACTCGCATAATATTTTTAATATTATTTGGTATTTATGTCGAAAAGAAGAATAGTGCTCATCGGAAAAAATACGCCAGTGCAATTGAATGCTGATAATAGTGCAGATTTATTGAACAAGTTTCGTAAATTTATTTTTTCTGCGGAGACATGGCTTCCAACAGGTAAATATACTACAATTATATAATTTATACAAATAATTTCCATCTTTTTATAAAACTAAAATACTTCTTGTTTCATTGTGACATTTGAATATCCTAATTATTTATTTATTTTTTAGTTATTTAGACATGAATAATGGTGTACCCTATTTGGTACGGTAGGACTATATGCCATTTCAATTAACTTTTTTTTGCTTTTCAGACCATTATCCCTGAATGACATCTTATCTTTATTGGAAGAGGGGGATGTTGAGACAACCGAAGGTGAAAATGATGTATTCATACTTCCGCCTGATAATGCGAATGCAGAACTGACAGACGAGGACTCTGGAGACGAAGATCAGGTCAATGTCAATAATCTACCTCCCAGCTTGCTCAGAGCGGACGCAGAGCTACGTCAACCCGCTACAGTTAGTTTGGACAACATTGGGGATCCGGACACGAATGATGAGCCCCTTCATAAAGTTTTAAAAAAATATAACTGGAGGAAACGGGATTACGAAGGCTCACTATCATTATGGCGACCTGATTACCACGTCCCTCAGGAAAAATCACCACTAGAATGGTTTTCTTTGTTTTTTTCGGAGGATGTTTTTGATTTATTGACCACTGAGACGAACAGGTACATAGGAAGAAAAAACCTTGCTGCTGATATAAAAATAGAAGAGATGAAGTGTATGATTGGTGTTCTGTTAGTAAGTGGCTATTCCTCGGTAAATAGAAGACGAATGTATTGGGAGAACTCGCCTGACGTGAAGAATGAGCTCATTGCTAGTGCTTTATCGAGAGACCGCTTTTCCTACATATTTTCAAATCTACATTGTATGGACAACCATCAGTTAGATTCTTCTGATAAATTTGCAAAAGTTCGGCCACTTATGAGCAAATTATCTGCCAAGTTTCTAGACCACTGTCCCCACAAAGAAAACCACAGTGTTGACGAAGCTATGGTGCCTTATTTTGGTCGACATGGATGTAAACAATTTATTCGTGGCAAACCCATACGGTATGGGTTCAAACTGTGGGTAGGAGCTACTGCGGGGGGCTATATAGCTTGGTTTGAGCCTTACCAAGGGGCCACTACAATTTTGAACGCCAGATATGCTGAATTAGGCCTTGGGGCTAGTGTAGTTTTGACATATTCAGATAAACTAATGAAACTTGAGCTTGGATCCAGATATCACTTATATATTGATAATTTTTTTACCGGGTTACCGTTGGTTGAAGAGTTAACAAAAAGGAATATGGGTGTAACGGGCACTATAAGAGAAAATCGAACAGGAAAATGTCCTTTGATAGCTAATAAAGAAATGAAGAAGAAGGAAAGAGGAGAGTATGATTATCGTGTTAGTGACTCCATTATAATCTGTAAATGGCATGACAACAGCATTGTTACAGTTTGCTCAAATTCAACGGGGATATTACCGTGTCATAAGGCAGAGAGATACTCACAACAACTAAAAAAGAAAATTAGTGTATCTCAGCCTCACTTGATTCAGAAGTATAACCAAAATATGGGTGGTGTCGACTTATCTGATCAAAAATATTTCGTCAGTCAGAACTAGCATCCGGGGAAAAAAGTGGTACATGCCCCTTATTTTGCATTGTCTTGACATGTCAGTGCAAAATGCCTGGCTACTTTATAGATACAATGGTGGCAAACAAGATTTATTGTATTTTAGACGTCGCATAGCTATATCCATAATTGAATCGAATAAGTCTCGAAGCAAGCCTGGACCTAGCCGACAATCATCTCTAACTATGGATTCCCGATTTGATGACAAGGGTCATTATATAATAAAACAGCCCGATAATAAAAGAACGAGATGTGGACATTGCCACCGACAAAGCCCAGCAAGATGCATCAAATGTAATGTTGGATTGCATGTTGAATGCTTTCTTGCTTACCACACAAAATGCTAATTTAGTGTATGTTTTTCTTGTATTTTTAATAAGTTTTCATTTGCTGCGGTTTTTTTTATTCTGATTACATTTTTAAATAACTATGAACAATAAACAACTTTTTTCTCATTTTTACGGTATTTTTCTTACTCCAAATCCTACTGTACCATATGTGGTACGGCTATTTCCCAGACCCCTTTTATTTCAGGATTTTAATTTTTTAGGTTTTCCTAATATTTAGACCCCTATCAACCTATATACTAAGAAAAAAACAAACATTTTAGAAAAAAATAGTTTCAGGACTAAATGGGTTAAGTCGCAGGCGTTGATCATCGGCAGCCGTCATCAGCGCAATGCTCTTAATATAAACAGCCTCCAAAAGTTATATCTTGATGGTGTCCCTATTCCTTACTCTGACACAGCAAAAAATCTAGGTGTAACAATCGACTCCAACTTATCATGGCGCGTACGCGACTAAATCATTAATGTGCGTACACATTAATGATGTTAGTCGCAAAGTTCATCATGCTTTTCATTCCCTCAAAAGCTTGCAGTTTTTTCTTCCAACAAAAACTAAAATTTCGCTGGCACAAGCTTTGATCCAGCCGGCATCGGCAAAATTGCTTATGCCACAAACTTAAACAAACTTGAGCGCTTGCAAAACTTGTGCATACGTTTTGTTTTCGGGCTACGTAAGTACGACCACGTCTCCAACTTCCGCAAGGATCTCAAGTGGCTCCCGATCCGACTTCACCGGAACACTCGGATATTATGTCCCCTGTTCAATATCCTACATAATCCTCAATATCCATCCTATCTGCGAGAGCGTTTCTCTTATGTTAAGCCTCCTGACGCTCCGTGTCGATCCCACCTCAAAACCCTCCTAAAGTTCCATCCTCACAGCACGGACTTCTACTCCTATTCCTTTTCTGTGCATGCAGTCCGACTCTGGAACTCACTGCCGCCTGACATACGAAATTCTCCTTCTATTTCAATATTTAAGAGACGAGTGAAGGAACATTACCTGTCCTCTTAATTTATGTTGTTTTGTTTCTTTTTTTTATGTTGTTATTCTCGTGTCACCATCTAGTATGTATTATCTATATTTTTATCTTTGCTCTCCTATTCCTTTTCCTTTAACCATAAATTATATATATTATTATCTTATTATTCTCTCTTGCAAATTTGTGCACCTATGCCTATATTTCTAATTCTCTTCTCCTTTCGCAGGTCTGCTGGAAGAGATTTCTTATAGAAATAAGCAGTACCTTTGTACATGTATTTTCATATCCCATATTTATGCGAATTTTCCGTGTACATGAATTGTAAATAAATGCTGCCACGGTAGACAACTCCTTTATGAATAAATTAGTTAACGATTTATTACACAAATACAGTTCAATCAACAGGGCTATCAGAGTTTTATCATGGATCAATCGAATTATTTGCAGAAAGAACCCAGAATACTTATCAGTCGATGAATTATCCAAATCAAGAAACAAAATTATCCAATTAACTCAAGCATGTGACGAAATCAATTGTCTTCGCAAAAGGCAACATTTAAACAAAAGAAGCATACTATTAGGCTTAAACCCCATATTAGATAAAAATGGGTTATTGAGCGTAGGTGGCAAATTGAGACACGCCAGCATGGATCCAGAAATGAACTACCCGCTTATTATTCCCAGCAGCCGATTAGCAGAACTTATCATCGATCAAGCTCATGAAACTACTTTTCATGGTGGGGCTAAACTTACAATATCTTTTATTAGACAAAAATACTGGTTGCTGGGCGGCAGCGGGGCCGTAAAAAAGAGATTACGCCTATGTGTGACATGCAAGAGGCAAAATCCAAAAGCATCAGCTCAGATAATGGGTGATTTACCATCATCAAGGGTAAACCCGACACGTCCTTTTTATCATACAGGTGTTGATTACACAGGACATGTTTATATAAAGGCCAACAAGGGCCGTGGTATCAAAACTACAAAGGGATACATGGCAGTATTTATATGTATGGCTACCAAAGCTGTACATCTAGAGCTAGTATCGGATATGACGTTATCTACCGTCCCCGGCCACTTGCACAGTGATCAAGGTACAAACTTTGTCAGAGCAAATAAAATAATTACAACAAGAATACGCAGAAATTCAGAAATCAGTCGACGGACAAGAATGTAAATCGGAGATAGCAATAATGGGAATTAACTGGCATTTTAATGCTCCATCATGGCCATCTGCAGGCGGCTTGTGGTAAGCGGCCATATAGAGCTTAAAGTATCACCTAAAAGTAAGTACATAAGTTCATAAGTTAGTCGTTGTTCACCTATAACGCAATAGGTGAACAACGACTAACTTATCAAGAATTTAGTACCTTGCTAACACAATTTAAGACCGCTCTGTCCATTATCTGATGATCCTGAAAAACTCTACGTTCTCACACCATCTCACTTTTTTAGCAATGGACCCCTCTTAACAATATACGAAACAGAAAAAGACCTGAGAACCAGATGGCAATTAGTTCAGAAAATCGTAAGTGATGTGTGGGATCGCTGGCGTCGCGAATATCTCACACAACTATCAGTAAGAAGTAAGTGGTGCCAGCCGAAAGAGAACATTAAAATAGGCGATGTAGTAGTTATCAAGGAAGATAACCTTTCGCCTGGCCATCCGGCGCTGGGGAAGGTTGTACAGCTCCATCCGGGATGCGACGAACATGTAAGAGTCGTCACACTCAAAATAAAAAATGGTTTTATCAAACGACCGATCATCAAGCTTTCCATACTTACTTCAAGCCAAGATAGTGAAGACAAAGATGGAAAACAAGAAAAGGAATGTCAGCAAGAAAATCAAGACATTAAACCCCCTAAACAGTCTAGAAACCAATCGATCACTTTTACAAAAATAGCCATGTCTTTATTATTATTCTTCATGGTCATTGTACCTTCGTCGGAAACCGTATCCAATATTACATCATTGCAAAACAATAACAGTCTTTATTTTGATTCAATTACTAATATACATTTAGATTAGATTAGATTAGAATATTCTTTATTGTACACCATGGAATTACAGCAGTGATTTTGAATACATGCAGTGTTAGGGTACAATGGCGGTCTTATCGCTAAAAGCGATATCTTCCAGACAACCTTTGGAAGGACAGGAAAATTATCAGTATGTACAGAGGTAGGTGGTGCACTATTGTTAAAAACATGTAGAGGTATACATAAACATACATAACATAGAAATAAGAAATAAAATGAATACATACAATAATCAGATAATCAGTGTTTAAGATGGCTACTTTAAAGAAAGGAGATGGTCTTTTACCAGTTTTTTAAAGGTGCTAAGTGTCTGAGCCTTTCTGATTGATGCAGGGAGTTTGTTCCACAAGCGCACACCTTGCACAGTGAAAGACCTATCGAAGAATCCTGTGGAGTGAGGTGGCATCTTAAGTCGCAAATTTTCCGATGACCTCAGGCATCGTGAATGTGTGTCATTAAGGAACTGGAAACGTTCTTTGAGATAAATGGGAGCTGAAGGACTAAAAAGAGTACTATAAAGTAATGAAAGAATATGCGCATTCCGGCGAAGGCGAATAGGGAGCCACTTGAGCTTCAGACGAAATTCAGACACGTGATCATATTTGCGTAAACCAAATATGAACCTAATGCAAAAGTTCTGAAGACGCTCAAGTTTATCTAGCTGTGCCTCATTTATATCAAGACTAGCTGTTGCCCGCGACTTCGTCCGCGTGGTAATTAAGAAGTTATAAGTAAGGATCTTTTAAAATCGGATTACTTTTAGAGTCCACGTAACTTCCGTCCGTATTTGTAAGATTTACAATACAGCTCGGCTCCTATAAATTATGGTGTAATGATAGGTTTAGCCTTCACCGATTATTAAACTTTTACGAAACTCAAACGAAATTTTTAAATCGGACTGATCGTTTCTGAGATTAGCGCGTTCAAACAAACTAACTCATCAGCTTTACAATATTAGAATAGGTACATTATATCACTTCGAACTTAGTGCCTTAGAGTTGATGATAATAATACTGATTGAATAGTAGTTTCTTAGGCTAATTGTGCCCCTTCAGAAAGATCGCAACTATCTTCATATTCATCTACTACCACTGTAGTACCAATCTAATGGCTGCTACCAATTGATGACTCTTTTTTTATTTTGACTCCCGAATTAATGTCACCACCCTCATGTACTACTGCTACCTGCTCTCCTGGTAACCCCCTCATGACGGCTGCGCACTCTACTGATACCGACCTCATGCATGTACAGTACCTTCTACCCAGCTACAAACCTCATGAAATACTGCTACCTACTCTCTTGGTACCACCCTCATGTACACTACCTGCATTTCTGGTACCGCTGTTGTGTACTACTGCTATGTTTTCCTGGAACCACCCTCGTGAATTACTACTATCGACTGTTTTTAACTGAAAACTTGCGTTTTGTTAAACCATGTTTTATGCCACCTTCATATACATCAACCTTGTTGCTCCTGTGGACCACCCCCATGACCACTATTAATTTGTTCTTATTGTTTTTCATTTTGATTGAAACCACAGCCTAATTTAATCGTACCACCTCATTTACTACTGCTACCTGCTGTCCTAGTACGACCTTCATATACTTTCATGGTACTGTAGATGCGTCTACGGTAAAATATTATATCTAACATGTTTTTGAAAAAAATATGTAGAAATTTCTATATTATCCACTAATTCGTTTACATTTATTTTCTCATGGGAATAAGTTTTTTTCGTAGTTTTAACGTAGCCTATGTGTTAATCCAGGGTGTTAGCTAACTCCATACCAAATTTCATTAAAATCAGTTAAATATATATGATTAGAAAAAAATATATTGCAATAATATTGCAGAAAAGTTTTTCATGAAAGACCATGTATCTTACAGTTAAAATATAATTTTGGAGGAGAATATTTTGACATGTACATTATAGAACGCAATAAATTATTATGTTATTAAATGATGTAACGGTTTACTCACGCGTATTTATCGGGGTAGCCCGACTAGTTTCGGACCCAACCGGAGTCCTTAATCATGAGCAGACGCGGCGGGATCGCGAGTCGAACTGACGTCAGCGGCCGCGCATCTCGCTGCGTAGCGTCGCGCCCGCGCCGTGAGCGGCGGTGGGGCCGGCGACGCCGGTGGCGCGGGTGGGGGGTCTGCTGTCGTCATTGGCATCGTCCATGCTCCCGTACTGGCTGAGTCAGTGCATACTATGCTGACCGCGTCGCTTTCCAGGCTTGGCTTCGTATGACATAACGCAGCATTCAGTGCTGGTTTCCACGCTGGTGGCAGTGTCCATCCACGATCTCTATTGAAATTCGGGTGACGGCTGATTTCTATAGCCTCACGTACTTTTCGCGGCACGAAGTATTTCTCCTTCGCTAGTACGGAGGCTTTGTCGAAACGTATGTAGTGTGCCGTCCCCGCATTACACACATGTTCTGCCACTGCCGACTTGTCGGTGTCCATGTTCTTCATGCTGCGTATATGTTCGCCAAGTCTGGTTGCTACATTACGCCGGGTTTCCCCAATGTAGCTCAGGCCGCAGTCGCACGGTATTTTGTATACTCCCGGGAAGCCTAAAGGATCCTTGTCCTTGGGAGAGCGGATCATCTGTCGCAGTTGTCCGGGTGGCCGATAGATCGTCTTGATGCTATATCTCCGGCGTAACAAGCGACCTATCTTGTCTGTGACACCCTGCACGTATGGTAAGTACGCAGGAGTCCGCTCAGCCTCCGCCGGACGCTTGCGAGCTTCGCCCGCAGATCCCAGGAGACGTCTACACTTGCGCCACTGATATCCATTGCGCTCTAATACGTCACGTACATGCCTCAGTTCCGCATTGACGTATTCATGGTCGCAGAGAGCGAGTGCTCGGTTCAGCAGCGTACGAGGCACCGAAGATAGGTGTGAGGGGTGGTGATGGGAGTCGGCTTGTAGGTACCGGTCTGTGTGCGTTGGCTTCCGGTATACGGTATGAGTCACCCGTCCGTTCGGCTCTCGGATGACCAGTACGTCCAGGAACGGTAACTTTCCTTCTTTTTCCTCCTCTATGGTGACCTCTATCTTCGCGTGCACCCGATTTAGGTGTGACGTCAGGTCCTTCAATGCGTCCCGGGCGACGACAGCAAAGATATCATCTACATATCGCCACCAGTATCGCGGTTTCACGTTTGCAGAGTCTAGTGCTTTTTTCTCAAACCACTCCATGAAGATGTTTGCCACAACGGGCGCCAGTGGTGAGCCCATAGCCACTCCGTCAATTTGGAGGTAAAAGTCCCCTCGCCACAGGAAATATCCACTTTTAAGACAATACGTGATACTCTCAACGTAGCCAGTAGGTAGTGTAGTTCCGCCTAAAAGGGTTGTGATAATTCGTATGACCTCATCTACTGGTACGTTGGTAAACAGCGACGTAATGTCAAAACTAACCATTATATCTGTGTCCTGCAGCTGTATACCCTCTAGCAACTCAACAAAATGACGGGAGTCTCTCACGTAGCTACTCGTTTGGCCCGTGTATGGTTGTAATAGTGTAGCCAGGTGACGCGACAGTTTATAGGTCGGTGCGTCTATCTGGCTAACTATAGGTCATACGAAGCCAAGCCTGGAAAGCGACGCGGTCAGCATAGTATGCACTGACTCAGCCAGTACGGGAGCATGGACGATGCCAATGACGACAGCAGACCCCCCACCCGCGCCACCGGCGTCGCCGGCCCCACCGCCGCTCACGGCGCGGGCGCGACGCTACGCAGCGAGATGCGCGGCCGCTGACGTCAGTTCGACTCGCGATCCCGCCGCGTCTGCTCATGATTAAGGACTCCGGTTGGGTCCGAAACTAGTCGGGCTACCCCGATAAATACGCGTGAGTAAACCGTTACATCATTTAATAATGAATCAGTCTCACGATAGTTATTATAAAAATTATTATGTATTGACTTGGTCACTGATCCGGATCCAGCTAAATCACAACTCCTGTAGAAATTGAAATCGTCGATAGCTTGATCAACCAACCCCCATTACTAAACCTCTGTATGTTGATTTACTTGAATTATGTGCTAGTGAAGCCCTACCTAAACATAACCATGGTTTTCACAACTTTCTTGTACCTTTTCTTGATAAGTCAAACCTGGATGATGACTAAATGGCACTGAAATATAAATATAAAAGAATCAGAGAATGTGGATTGGCTAATTATGTTTATTTTGTATTGTTTATGTATACATCGTTGCATATCTTTGATTTACGTACCTTTATTTAGTTTGAAAATATTTTATTTTAAGAATTTGGTTAATTATTACTTTTTATTTTGCACTTTTGACGACCCAGTATTTTACTTTTGCTGTGTCGATTATTTACTCGAATAAAATCGTACTGTAGCTTTACGAATGAAGATTTGGTAATATAGGTGCATTTTCGTCTTTAACTTCAATCTAGGATAAAAATATTTTTTATTATTATTACATTGTAGAAGGCAAAAACAGGCGTCTTTTGGTATATAAATCTTGTTTCTATGTTCACCTGGCAAAAAGTTATGAGCTAAAAACAGTATTTTATGTTTCCTGTAAAATTTTGATTTTTCGATTACGATATTATTCGATGGGGGCGGCGATTTAATCGGATGAATTATATACCTCTAATCTTTAGGATTAACACAAACTGTCATCCCCTATTTATCCTCTTAGGGTCGGAATTTACCAAATTCATTTTCTAGGGGATGCCTACGTCATAGTAGCTATATGAAATGAAAAAAATATTCTGCAAATAGGATAGACTTTATCACTTTTACATGTAATTTTTTAAAGCTAGCTGGAGTCGACATTTCCTAGCTGGCTACCTTGAGAAGAAACGTCAACACAAACTCAGGGGTCATCGCCTCTTTTAAAGTCCAGACAATGTAGTTTTTCACAATGCGTAAATAAATGCAGTGTCTTTTCTGAGTTGGCCTTTGGAAGAAAGTGCCAGACCGACGCGATCTGAGCAGGCCTGCGGTATCAAGCGGCACGCATGCCCTGAGCGGCCCATGCAGCTCAACCATTTATCTGGGAGCCGCACACGAGACACGGCGATACCGCCAGCGCCACGATAAAATATATCAGACAAAAACCTACTCAAATCGCCAGAATTTGCATATCTATCAACAGTTTAGAGAAATTAGTTTTGAAAAATAGACCTGCATAATATTTACACTTACAAAGCCATTAAAAGTTGTATATACCATTAAATGTTGTATGCATACAAAGTCTCAGCCCGATCGGTTTAAAATTGACAAAGTTTGATAGAAACTTTCATCCCCTATTTTATCTCCTTAGGGGTGGGTTTTACCGAAATCATTTCTTAGGGGATGCTTACGTCAAAGTAGCTATATGCATGCAAAGACTCAGTCCGATCGGTTTAAATTTGACAAAGTTTCATACAAACTGTCATCCCCTGTTTTAACCTCTTGGGGATGAAATTTATCAAAATCCTTTCTTAGCGAATTAATCGGATGTACATATGGCTCTAATCTGTAATCATTAATTTTAGTTCAATCAGTCAAAACTCTATGAAGATTTACACAAACTTTCAGACCCTATTTTAGGGGTGGAATTTATCAAAATCATTTCTTAAGGGATGCTTACGTTATAGTAGCTATATGCATGCAAAGTGGCAGCGCGATCGGTTTAGAATTGACAAACTTTCATTCCCTATTTTATCACCTTAGGGGTGGATTTTACCAAAATCCTTTCTTAGCGGATGCCTATAACATAACATCTACCTGCATGCCAAATTTGAGTCCGATCCGTCCAGTGGTTTCGGCTGTGCGTTGTTGCATCACTATGTCAGTCAGTCACCTATGAGTTTTATATATTTAGATGTAATCATTAATTTTAGTTCAATCAGTCAAAACTCTATGAAGATTTACACAAACTTTCAGACCCTATTTTAGGGGTGGAATTTATCAAAATCATTTCTTAAGGGATGCTTACGTTATAGTAGCTATATGCATGCAAAGTGGCAGCGCGATCGGTTTAGAATTGACAAACTTTCATTCCCTATTTTATCACCTTAGGGGTGGATTTTACCAAAATCCTTTCTTAGCGGATGCCTATAACATAACATCTACCTGCATGCCAAATTTGAGTCCGATCCGTCCAGTGGTTTCGGCTGTGCGTTGTTGCATCACTATGTCAGTCAGTCACCTTTGAGTTTTATATATTTAGAAGATAGCTGACATCAGCATAATCGAGGATGGGAAGCAAAAGGGATTCTGCAAGTGCAACTTTAGTGGCAGTTGGTAGAAAGTGACGAAGTCTCCTAAGCGAACCAGCCGAGCGAAACAATTTTTGACCTACCTCTCGAATCTGTTGGCCTCAAGTGAGATTTCGGTCATTGTAAATACCCAGATTCCTGACTGTGTGGCTAATTGGTACTACAGCACCGTTGAAAATAATCTGGGGCAATTGCGACCAATTAATTCGGGAGGTAAGCCTGGAACTGCCCACAACAATGGCTTGCGTTTTCTCAGGGTTAACTATGAGCCCATGGGCTGCACTCCAATCCCAAATTCGTGCAAGATCGGCGTTTAAGTTAATTAAACCTTGAGGTAATTCGTCCAGCGTGGCCTGCGAGTATATTTGCATATCATCTGCATAAAGGTGGTAAGATGAAAGAAGATCCTTCGAAATATTATTAATAAATAAAGAAAACAGCAACGGAGAGAGAAAACCGCCCTGTGGTACGCCAGCATGGGTATCACACCATGAAGAGGTTTAATACGAGATCATTGGCGCCTTGTTGTCTATTACGATACGAAGCCTTATCAATTTATTTATTTAATTACAACGGTGAAAAACCAATTACAGCAATTAAAATATACATTATACAAATTAAAACATTAAACAAATTAGAATAAAAAAATCAAGAAGGAAATACGACCCTACGAAAGTATATCGACTATCTAGAAAAAATATGTCCATTAATAAAAATAAAATCACACTGCACTATAACAATTATGGCATGGATTCAGGGAATTGCAACATAATGACAATATTCTAATGAATTATCAGTCAGGTATAGCGGGCGACGTCAGCGCCGTGGCCTTATAAATGGCATCGGCTACGTAGCGAATAGTTTATTTGGCATCTTAGATGAGCAATTCGCTGAAAAGTACCAAAAAGATATTTCTACTATCAGGGACAATGAAAATCATTTGGCGGCGCTTTGGAAAAATCAGATATCCGTAGTCGATGCAGAATTTAACCTACTGAAGAGAACAGAAGATACCATGGAACATCATCATAAATTGATCTATCAAAAATTAAATCATATTGATACTTCATTGAATCAAATTAAAAACGGTATACAAACCTTTCTTTGTCATCAGACTTCATAGAAACAGCCATGATTGCAAATAATATATTATTTAGTTTGAGGAATATACAAGTGACTTTTTTAGATTCAATAACAAATATTTACAATGGCAGATTTAATTTTCAACTGCTCAGTCCTGAACAGTAAGAAATGAGTTAAACATAATATCAGGCCAACTGCCGAGGGATTTATCGTCTACTATATATACTGCTATCGACAGCTTTAATTTAATTAATTCATTAATTATTCATTTATTTCAGATTTCAATACAATCCATAAACAGTACCAAAAGACATAATAATCACACATATTTAAACAATTTAGTCAATAAATAATACAAAAAACCATCATACAAAATAACTCAAATTCAAATAACATAATCATTAAAAAAAGTAAAAATAAATCAGAAAATTAATTTGTTAATAATTATTTTAATTACCTCACGGTGAGCCAGATACATAATTACGACAGCCTGATACCGATACAATATCCTACTGCCCGTGTCTACCGCCCCAGCATGGTTTTCATCCATTGATATTGAATCGGACAATCATCACGTGATGCTATCATCCTCAAGATACTGTTACTGCTATCTCGCACACGCCGAAAAATTGAGGCGACCTTGATTCCTTTAACACCCATACCACTGTCCCAATAAGGCTGTAACCTCCGCCGGTACACCCGCGCTATCCAATTTCTGCCACAGTTTATTATATAGGACCGTGTCAAATGCTTTTGACAGATCAAGGAAGCACGCGTATACCGGCGTCCCCCTGTCTGTATAGTATCTGACAGCTTGCTTAAGGCACAAGATAGCACTTTCTGTAGACAGCCCAGCTCTAAAACCGAACTGGGTATCGTGCAACTTCACATGCTTAAGAAGGATATTGTTAAGCAAGCTATCAAACACCTACGCAATTATGGTTGCCAATGATATGGGACGGTAATTGCTACTGTCAGACAAATCCCCCGTTTTATTTTTAACAATAGGTACGACAATTGTCTTTGTTAATGCATCTGGGAGATATCCATGGCACAGGGCATAGATTATAAAACATGGCAAGAACTCGAGGCAAGTGCACCCCCGCATATTTAAGATGGTCAATGCTGAGACTGTCAGCCCCCGGAGACTTGCCTCTACGCATCCCACTGATAACCTTTCGTACCTCTTTTGCCGTGAATTTAACAACTCTCCGGCGGTCGACAGCTCCAGACATGTCCGAGTCCCTTGAACCACTGGTGTGCCTGGGTTTTACCGTGAAACGGTCCCGAAAATGATTTGCAATCATTTTGCAGTCGCTAATACCATCCAAACTCTCAGGGACGCCAGGGTTGATATTCATTTTGGCATTTCGCTTCTAAAAAAGCTTAAAGTTTTTCTTTGAATGGTGAGCAGCAAGAGTGTCCATCTTAATCTGGTCTTGTCTATCCTGACACCATTTGAGCCTTTTTTTGAACACTTTTCTGCTCTCAGCCATTTCATTATATATTTGGCCACTAATGGGTTTGCCCGCCTTTACCCATTCCATGAACCTCATCCTGGCGTCCCTGTGGTACTTTAAGACGTGATCGTTCCACCCGGCAACGTACCCACCTCTCCTCCGTGTCTTCACCCAATCTTTTGTAGCGGAAGCGGCTTCGGACAAGATGGCAACCAACTCAACGTACATACTCCGTAACATAGTCTTATGTTCCTTTTCAGAGCACAGCCTATCACAACATTTTGAAAATATCATGGGAAAATCGAATCCCCTAAGTTTGCTATGACAAGCTTGCTGATAACTCTGTATTGGGTCAGTCGTACGCTCCCCCCACAATATATTATTGCTTACTGTTTCAGTTTTTACCCTACAATTACGGACAACTCTGTCCAACTTACACTCGATTATAAGTGGGAAATGGTCAGACCACTGAACTTCATAATTTACCCAAATGTTATTAACTGTAGGTAATGCTGCAGTTGTTACTAAACAATGGTCTAACCACCTCGCACAACCATGCGCCTCACTTACAAAAGTATATGCATCTGACTCACCCATCCTCAACAGGTCAATACACGTCCACCGTTGGTCATCACAAAATTCTAACAGCTGATCACAAAAAAGTTCATTCGGGTGTGTATTGAAATCACCCAATATATAAACAATCGGAGTGTTAACATTCTCCTCTATTATTGAGCTGATTTTGCTTAAACATTGCGTTTATTCTGCTTGATTATCTATGCAATCGGTGGGCATGTACACACTAAAAACTAACACAGACTTATTATTTAATTCTAATTTCACTGCCGATATACGCACATCACCACACTTTATCACTTTAACCGATTTAAACGCGTTACTTCTCCATAGTATGGCTACTCCGCCATATGGTCTTCCTTTAAGTATTCCAGAAGAGGTGTCTACCGCTGAGGTACCCGTACCGCTGAAGTCCTTATGCACATCTTTTACCATTGGCAAGTCATACGGTAGTAGCCAGGTTTCTTGTATCACTCTTGTTACACATATTTCTGACGCCTATCATAGATCTCTTCAGAGATTTGCAGTTATACGAAATAAGGTTAATGCGATCCAATCTATCCATTAAGAATGTGTGATTTAAGTAAACCTCTTATTATCATTCTCTGCTTGCAATTGCATTTTAGACCCATCTTTAATATTTACAAAATGCCTGAAGGAAATTCCTTTTGGCCACAAGCTTTTATTTAGGAAAATATTTGCGTCGTATTTGCTCACAAAAAACTTAAAGGCGCTGTATTTCCTTTCCTTTGCCATTTTAATTTTAATAGGCGCCACTTCCTCTCGAGTTTTAGTTTTGATGTACTCCGCAACATCGGCTTCCGAAGCGTCTTTATGAACGTTTGTAATAAAGAGGGGTATTTTGATGTCCGCAGCCTTAAATTTGCTGTTTCCTTCAATAATTGCTTTACCTCTAGCGCTCGTAAACTTATTTAAATTCTTCTGACCATTTTTCTTCTTTTTTACTTGAATCCATTCGCCCTCTTGTAATTTTTCATGGTTAGTCCCGGCTACATACGCAAGAGAACGATTTACATTCGTATTCGCAATATTCTCTTCGTTGCCATTTCTAGCCGCCTCCTCAGTCAGCGGCGTTAGTATTGACTCACACTCCGACTCGTTTACATGCGGGAGTGAGCAAGACAAATGCCGTTCCTTGTCTCGCACGGTGGTTTGAGTCACCGGCGTCGCAGGCACAGGTGATTTTGTTGACGGTGAGTCAATAATATAAACACCGCGCTTATTTGTTTTTACCAAAGAATTAGACTTTGAAGTATTTAATAGCGATTCTGCCTCTTTATTATAAAATTTTGTTTCAAACTGCATTAACTGATCTTTAGTAGCATAATGATTTTTGAAATCCTCTAATTGGGTTTCCATTATCAGCAGTTTCTTCAACAAACCTGTGACATCAATATGGTCAAAAGTAACAGGGGGTAGGTTGTGCAGTTCTTTTGCAACAAATATCGGCATTTTCTCTGGATCTGTACTTTTAATCACTGTAACAATGTCCTCCAAGTCTTTTTGTATTTTGCCATCTCCTTTCTTTTTTCTCGTAACATTTCTTATATCAGTCGTAATCGATTCAAACAGCAATTTTTTTGAGTTTTCGACCTGCTCAACACTAAAAGCTTTCGCTCACACACGAAACTAACTTTCATTGTCCATAACATCCACTTTGTTTACAATAAACGCCAACAGTTCATCTATCAACACATTGCAGTTTATACATTTTACGATACTTGATGCCATATCGCGCCGCGATGACTTATTAGCCGAGCAACGTTCGCGGTGTCTACTCGCTCGCGATGCACGCGCGACTGATTAGACTAATTTAGCAGAAGTGTATAACTTATTACAAGTACGAACTCGAATGTCGTCGAAATACCTTATCATTGAAATAAAGATTCTACTTATTGTAAGAGATATGTATGAAATCTATAGGCTCATTCCCATACCCTACTTGACCGGTAATTGAACGACAACTGTCGTACCAATAGCAGAATATGCTGCTATTAATCTCAAGAAAGATGCGCTAATATCAGTATCAGAAGACGATTTTACACAATGTATGCATGAGAATGATAATTTAATTTTATGTTAATTGAGGAAACCTATTTATAATATCAAGGATGACCACAATTTATGTGAAAGATTATCCGGGACAAGGATATGCAAATCGATCACAAGCTCCTGTGTCAACATATGCAGAGAACTAAATAAATTAAATGAATATTTTTATTTTTGTTGCGACGGTGTCATATGAAGCTATTATGCGAAGATCAAATTACCGCCGTCCAGCTGGCGGGCAATGGTTTATTTACAGTAAGTTCTGGTTGCATAATTAAATCAGATGATTTTCTTGTGTTTGCACACAGATCAGAGACAAGTAAAATCGTGATCAGTTCTGACATTGAGGCTCCAAGAATAGCCCCAATAAATCATATTATTACCGTGTCAGTCCCTAGATCAGTTCAGTTGGACAGTGTGACACATTCCGATAAACAGCTACAAGAAATTAGAGAACAAATAGATAACCTGAAAGATAACATACCAATAATAGAAACAGTCTCTACTCATAATGTCCACCACTACGCTGCAATTTATATCATCATAGGAATGATGTTATTAACAGCTATCATCTGTGTGTTTAAACGTGTACGGGGACAACGTCAGACACTGCAACAAGCAGCAGCTGAGGCGTCGGAGGAGCAGTCACGGACAGTCGCAACCAGTGCCGCGGCAGGGAGGCTGCATACCGTCTCCCACAAGGTCGAAAATCAGTGCTCAAAGTGTGCTAGTGCAGTGTAGTGAAAAATCAAGTGATCTAAGTGAAGTGATTGTACCAACTAGAACAAGTGCGCGTATCATTAAACAAAATAGTGGTACATCTCCGATACTTCGTTCGGCATTGTCATTATCGGAACCTTAGTTTATAAAAAAAAAAAAAATGTTTATCATCTTGTAAATCATATCATGATTAACCATAAACCATCTTAGGTTAATTTTTTATTGTTTAATCACCTTGTATCAAGTTGCATTTCATTATAAACATCTACTTATCTCATCTTCCTCGCCTGGGAGCATGTACGAGTTACACTCGACATAATTACGAGAACGCGTGAAATGCACGCGTCATCATTTCCGTCAATCCTTTAAAATATCATCACCTTTAAATGGTCATCAAGCATTCCGCGCGTTCTCATCTTTCATTCATCAGTATCAAGTAATTTTAGTCAGTTTTAACAATACAGTAATTTTAAACTATATCAAGAGTTTTATTATAAAGCATAGGAAGAAATTCCTACAATGTCCTTCCTCAGGCTCTAGACAATCTATGTACCAAATTTCATTGCAATTTGTTCAGTAGTTTTGGCGTGAAAGCGAGACAGACATACAGACAGAGATACTTTCACTGTTTTGTAATATAGATAATAATCTACTCCACAAATTATTTTAGTTGTAGTTTCGAACACTAACAACGGCATTCTGACAGTTACAAGTTTTGTTTATTACTCGCTAAAACCGCCCGCCCATACATATGCGAACCATTACGCCTTTTTACGTACTAAGGTCCAAAAGTTTCGGGCCTGAAACTATAAAATTAGGGATAAATCTCAAACAATTTTTATTATTTTTCCCCCTTAATTTCAATACACTTTTCGTATCGCTTTATTAACATTTCAATTCCTTTAAAAAAATAGTCTCAAGTTTTATCTTCAAAATGGGCCAAAACCGCGGGCTTCACCTCTTCATCCGTGTTAAACTTTTTTCTAACTTTCTCCTCGCAAGTCGGATTTCAATTTTGAAAATAAATAATAATCGCTTGGGGCCAAGTCAGGACTATAGGGTGGATGGTCGAGCTCAGTGAAACCTCATTCTTTGATGGCAGCCTTGGAAACAACCGATGTGTGGACCGGCGCTTTCTCATGAAGCAGCAACACTCCTCGCAACAGTTTCCCTCGACGTTCCTCTTTGATAGCATCTCGCAATTGATGTAGTAAGGAAGCGTAGTATTCGGCCGTTACAGTTGTGTTGCGTTCTTTAAAATCCGCCAGTAGAAATCCTTCGGAATCCTAAAATATTGTGGTCATGATCTTTTTGTGTGACTGAGACACCTTGGATTTTTTGGGCCGCGGTGAGCTGGGACGCCACTCCATCGATTCCTTTTTAGACAGAGGATCATGATAAAGAACCATAGTTTCATCTCCTGTTACAATTGTCTGTGCTTAGAATCCAAAACATCTTTCTGTTGGCCTTCACACAGGCATAAAAAATGAACACAGCACTTACACGTTCTTGCTTCTGAACAGCGGAAATAAGTTTTGGGACCCTCCTTGCACTGACCTTATTCATACCCAAATGCTCATGTAGGATTCTAAGCACAGTTGTTTTCGAAAGTCCCGTCATAGCTGCTAATTCTTTTGTCTTCAACCGCCGGTCTTTCAGTACTGTCTCTTCGACAAATTGAATGTTTTCATCAGTAATGGCCTCGGACGGACGTCCTGGGCAGTCTTCATCTTCAATTGATTGTCTTCCTAAACGAAACTGTTTCGCCCATTCTTTTATGGTGGAATATGACGGAATCCAAACGTTGTTTGATTTCGGCCGACGTCTTCCCCTCTTTAGTAAGAAAAATAATCACGGCTCGATACTCAATCTTATCCATTTCGAATTTTCTGTTGACTTTGTAACTTTAAAATATATTTGTGTGTAGCATGTGTAACATGTATTTAAATGAAATATACTAATACTTTTAACTGTGGGTATGTCGATAAAAGTCAAGTTACTCAATGTCAAGCTAGTTTGATATCTTTGATTAATCCAATGCTAAGTACAACCCTTTTTCTAGTTGAAAAGTAGCCCATGTCCTTCTTCAGGTTCTAGACAATTTATGTACCAAATTTCATTGCAATCGGTTCAGTAGTTTTGGCGTGAAAGCGAGACAAACAGACAGAGATACTTTCGCATTTATAATATTAGTATGGAGTATGGATATATTAAGTATGGAAGTTTGGATAGTATGGATTTTGACGCAAAGCGACAATATTTGCCCTGGCTGGCATCAATCGTAATATTGACTTGCATTTTGAATAAAAATAATCAAACAACACACTAATCGCAATAATAACACTAACGCTCCGAATAAATTTCACCAACAAACATCCTCGGAACTAATTTATCAAATTAAAATCTAATAGTTAGTTAAAAGAAAATTTACATTTACCCTCATATTTGTTCTTTTTTGTAAATAATAAGTTCGCGACACATTTCATCGCATATTAACTAACTGTAGAATTAGTGTAGCCATTCTTAATTCATAATTAAAACACAAAAACTGTACATTGCAATGGGATTCGATCGCAGGTTGCAACGTGCGGTTAAGTTTGGCCAATGCGTTATTCGCTAAGCCAAACAGACACTTATCCACTTTATTGAAATTAAATACCAATATCTTAATACGCCCGTTATCGCATAATAGGTTTGTCACCAAGGCAAATTGTGATGTCCACTAGTTTCTAATGGGATTTGTAATTAAACACCAAATATTCAGTAAGTAGGTACACAGCTCAACGGCACGTCCGCTCGGTACAAGTGACAGATGGCAGAATGATGTTGCGTCACCGTTGAGCTGTCAACTACCTTTTATTATACATCTGTATACATCACATCTCTTTCTTTTTATATAAATGCTTTATTTTAATTACTACAATTACTTATATCAATAATCGACTATATTTTGAACATAATCACTACTCTTCTTTATCAGATGATTCCTCATGATTCATAACTTTCCATTCGCCTTCCACTTTCTTTAGATGTACTATATTCCGTCTGTACTCTTGGCCAGTTTCGTCATTCTTGATATTGATGTCGCTTCCTTCAGCTCCAATAACAGTATGAGGTGTTGGATTGAAATCGGGTGTTAGTTTTTTTTTTATGAAATTTTTTACATATACCTTCTCACCAACTTCTAATTCTCTATCCACGGCTCTTCTCTTCCTATCTTCATTTGATTTACTTTTTTCTTTTACTGCTTTATCTCGGTCTCTAATTTCTGAATCGTAATAATTATATTCAAGACCAGTTAGAAAAGGTAATTTGTCTCTAAATTGTCTTCCATAAAAAAGCTCGGATGGTGATTTGCCTGTGGAAGGATGAGGAGTACTATTGTACATTATTAGGTATTTTAACAAATCATCTATCCAGTCTGATTTCTCACATTGACTGATTTTTAGGCGTTTAAGAATGTCTCTATATTGTCTCTCAACTTCGCCATTTTGTTGAGGCCATATGGAATTGTGTTTTTTTAACGTGTGATTCCTTGTTCAGTACAAAATGCTTTAAACTCTTGGCTGCAGAATTGTCTACCGTTATCGGCAGTAATACTGGCAGGATTTCCGGTACGTGAATTTTTTTTTAACACAATTATTGTGTCTTGTGTAGAAATTGATTTCATGATCTCGATTTCTTTGTATCGACTAAAATAGTCAATAATTACAAAGAGATAATGTCCACTTGGTAATGGACCCAGGAAATCAATGGCAGTATCCACCCAGGCTTTTAAAGGCAGTTCACGCCTCTTCATGGGTACTGGTGCATTTGGAGCCGAAACTAAGGTACACCTTTTACAGTTTTTCACTGTATTTTCAGCGTCCTTGTCAATTTTCGGCCACCATACCTTGGTGCACAATCTAGCCTTGATATTAACAATGCCTGGGTGACCCTCATAGGCCGCTACTAAGACTTGTTTTCTCAACCCGGAAGGAATTACTATCTTTGTGCCTCTTAACAAAAGATCATCATGTATCCATAGTACATGCTGGAATAATTTGTAGTTGTTTACTGAAGCATCCCATTTATTGTTAAGTAAACCGTCTTTAACCAACTTGAACTCAATATCATCTTTTGATGCGTCTACAATACTTTTAAGAGATATTGCTACTGGTCTTGCATAGTGCACAATTTGGTTAATATGATTTTCATCTTCTAAAGGACTTGTTGCTGAGACCGTACTCCTGCATAATCGAGATAATGGATCTGCTATATTTGATTTGCCCGGCTTATAAATTACTTTATAATCGTAAGTTTGCAACCGGAGTACCCAGCGCTCGATTCGAACACAAGGCTTGGAAGTCGTGCCAAATATGACTTCGAGAGGTTTATGGTTCGTAACAAGTTCGAACTTCTTTCCATACAAATACATGTGAAAGTGCTCGATTGTCCACACCAAGGCCAAGGCCTCTTTTTCGGCCTGGCAATATCGCTTTTCTACATCAGACAAACTTTTATTGCCAAAAGCAATAATACGAGGGTCACTTTTGTCGTACTGAATTAGTACTGCGCCTAATCCTACAGGGCTCTGCGAAATCTGCGAAAACCTGGGTACGATCTTTTGGGTCATAGTACCCAAGAGTGGGTATCTTAGAGAGACATTTCTTTAATTCGTTATACGCTATTGTTTGGGGTGTTTTCCAGAACGCCGTGATATTGGCATTTTTATGCACCTTTTGTCGAAGCAACTGACGAATTGGTTCTGTTAAGGTCGACAAGTTAGGAATCCACTTTCCAACAAAATTTATTAATCCTAGGAAACTTTGAATTTCTTTGATGGTTTCCGGTGGTCTAAATGTCTCGGTAGCTTTAATGTATTTATCGAGAGGTCATATTTCCGATGATGAAAGTTCGTGGCCCAAAAATTGAATGGATTTAGCATTAAAAACACACTTACTTTTATTCAGTAAAACATTGTTGTTTCCGAGCACTGTTAAAACGTGTTGAAGCCTAGCTTGGCTTTCCTCCATATCACGCCCAAAAACAACTATGTCATCTATAAAATTTACAACACCTTCACATGGCAGTAAGATTTTTTCCACTATTTTTTGGAAATGTTCCGGCGCACATGAAATACCGAACATAAGTCGTTTGTACCGGTAAAGACCCTTACTAGTAATAAATGTGGTAATTTCTCTACTATTTTCTGTCAAGTCAACGTGATGAAAAGCATTTTTAATATCTAATTTCGAGAAAAACTTTGCTTTACAAAATTTTGGAATAAGTTGTTCCATAGTAGGCAATGGATGATTTTCTCGAATAATAATAATAATAAAATTAATAATAATAAATCATTTTATTATCAGGCTACTAAGGCCCATAGACATATACCTTACAGACTAACATAGATATTTATACAATAGTTGTTAGTATATATAGCTTAAAATTAAGTTAGTAAACTTCCTTATACTACGTCTTAGTGCGTTCTGGTGGAACTTGTCCGCGGAAGCGACGGAACACCACGTTCTGAGGCCAGAAGTCTTCATTTAAGACGAGATGCAGGAAGCAATTCGGTACTCGCACCACAAACGCCTTGAAGTTGACGTTGCGGTTCGACTCCAGCTCCTGCACCCTCAGCGTGTATTTCAACTTCTGGCGCACATACTGGACGATACTCTCTCGCTTCACAGAGTAATGTAGGCGGGAGATGTATACCGGCGTGTTCGGCTGCGCAGCACGCACTAGTTGTTTGGGCTTTGTTGGAGCCTTGCCGCAGCGGTTCTTTGTAGGTTTGGGACGACGCTTCTTCCTCTGCACCAGCTCAAAACCATCTTCATCCCGTCTCGGCAGCAGCACACTCGGTGCAGCGGGCAGCGGGGCGGGGCACGGAACACGCGCGGGCGCCGGCGCGGGCGCGCGGGGTAAGGTCACGCAGCTCGGATTTGGAGCAGCGGCGTCAGCATAAACGCGCCGAGGCGTCGACGCGGATACTTCTTTCGCAATCGGGGCATTGCACTCTCCTATAACTGCAGACGCATCGAAATCAGCCGATGCAAAACTGCAGACGGAAAGGTTTTGCGCCCCGCGACGTGTGTTCACCTTAGAGGCCTCGTCAGGTGACCTACTTACAGACATAGTGTTACGCAATAACACTACTTCCGCGCGCAGCTCCTGAATGGTCTTTTCCGAGACCTCTAGTTTGGACTGCACTTCTGACAGGCTCGTCTTCAGGAAGATGATGTCTTTTAGGAGCCTCGTGACGTCGACGTGGTCGAACGTGACGGGGGGCAGCTTGTGCAGATCCTTCGCCACGAAAGTCGGAACGTCGTCCGGATCGGTCACCTTCAGCAAGGTGATTATGTCTTGGACGCTCTTCTCCGTACCGTCCCTCCGTCTAGACGGCATCTGGTCGAGCTTGTCCAGGCTCATGTACAGCAGTCTCTTCCCACTGCTTATTTCTTCTTCCTTGAAGTTAGTCTTGCATATTTGCAAGATGCTAACTTCATCCATGGTGTCGATGGCGTGTTGTATAAACGCCAACAATTCGTTGGCTATGAGTGTTGAGCTCATAGCGACAGAGACGGGCAGCGGCATAGAGCCGCGCTGTTCGCGAATTTAAATGTCTGCACGTTGCACTTTATAAGGCACGTCCGTATTCGATGCGCGCGAATGATCGAATTGATCGAATAACTCGAACATCATCATCAGGCTTCAGGACCGGCACCATCGGAGAAACCCAAGAACAAGATTTATTTACCGGTTCAATTATGTCCATTTGTACCAATACATCTATCTTCTTGTTTATTTTAGATTCCAAAGGAATAGGAACACGTCGGTAAGTTTGACAAACGGGACGAACTGTTTTATCAATAGAAATTTCTAACTGGACATCTTTGAACTTGGGGAGTGGTCTTTGCTCGACAGAATTAATCCCAAGGCCTAACTTCAGTATATTGAGGGAGATGGCAGTGTCTTTTCCTAAAAGGCTCCTTGACTCATTTTTAATTACATAAAATTTTGTAATAAATGATTTAGAACCAGCCTTTATCAGAGCATCAAATGAGCCCAGTACTTTTAGTGGCTCTTTAGCACCATTTGCCAAGAACGTTTTATCTGAACACCTTTGCTGGTTTGAAACTTTTACTTTCGACTGCTTCATTTGTGCCCAAGTCCTGTCATCTATAATGTTGGAGTTGCTACCAGAATCTATGAGCATTTTAACATTTACTCCACCTACCTGACATTCTATTTGTGAATCATCGTCGATGTGAAAAATATAGTCTACAGATGTAGGTCCTTTATTATGGGTGGGGTGTATTTTAGATGTTTTATATTTATTTTCATCGCTAGATGAGAGGTTGGTACTTTTTCTTTTATTGGCCCTGGTTCTACAATGTTTTTGGAAGTGTCCTTTAGGGCAAGTACTGCTATCGCTTTTGTGCCCTTTGCTGCCACATCGGTTGCAGAAATTAACCTCCTTCTTAACAAATCATGTGGTAGATTTACCATCGATTTTGTTGATACTGTTAGACGTATTTTGTTTGCTTTGTCTATCGTGAAACTCGATCAATTGACGCTCGACTGTTTCTAACGTATTAGCTTCTGCTATTATTTTTTCTAGAGTTGCGGTGTCACCAAGTAATAAAATATTTTTTCTTAGTTTAGATAAGTTACACTTTTCGGTTATTTGGTCGATCAGATTTGGATCTTCGTTAGCGAAGTTGCATTTAGAACTCTGTCATCTCAATCGTATTAAGAAATTATCAAACTTCTCATCATCTTCTTCTTCTTGTTTCATTAACCGAAATATATGCTTTTCAAATAAGTAACTTTGCTTTGGAGAAAAATAATCATCTAATTTTTGAACCGCGATGTTATAAACTCCAGCCTCCTTAGGATCAGTAACGTGGGCGCCCGGTATATTGAAATATATATCTTGTAATATCATGCCTCCAGAATGCAGTAATATTGCACGTTTTGTACTTTGGTCGAGGGTATAGGTCGCTACAAAATAAATTCCTAGAGCTCTTTTCCATTTTTCCCAACGAGAACCTAAAGAAACTGAATCGCCTTCACAATCAAATGGTTCTATTGTCGGTATCTGTGTTTGGGACATGTCGGACGATCTGCAATAGGACAGGGAAACCTTGTAAAATAAAGATAAATATTCTGATATTTTAATCACTGTTACAGATGATGAAAGAATTTATACTTTGGTATAGAATTTACAAACATATTCTTAATACACTATGTAACACCTGGGATTCGACCCTCGGACCTATTATAATTATTATATCAAAACTTTACTCTTATCCCTATAATGCTACGATAACATTATTAAATTCATCGATACTTATTATAACTAATGCTATACATAATTATTTTAGTTTGATGAAATCGTTATTTTATACTAATAAGAAAACAATCGTAATCGTTAACAACATTTTTGTAGTGTCTTTTTGTATCTATTGAGATTATAACCTTTAGATAATAATATAATCCTGAGGGTTCATGCAATTCAATTGACTGCTTATTTTTAGGTATAACGGTTTCTATATTTTGGTATAAATTATTAATAGTGCGAATTTAGGGTATACGTCAGGTAACATTAATGTAGCACGTAATCAGCGTTGTAAGTATAAGTAGGTAAAACTGTAAAAATATTTTTTTATTGCACAAATGTGGGTATTTCATAATTTCCGTAGTCTAACCCACCAGCTATTTATAACGCGACCCACAAATGATCACTAATAGTAAGCTTTATGACATCAAATTAATTATTGAATGACATTGTTTGAGTGAAAATAAAATTATATCTTATGACGCCAATGTTTCATAGTTATAACGATAGACAGTGCTAGAAGCTACAATGTTTTCGCGTTATCTTAGAATTTATTGTTATTTTGCATAGCTATGCATCGCGACAATAGTGTCATTATAACATTATAGTTAGGTACAATAACTGCCGATTACATCAGAGTGGTACTTGGTTAATGAGTTTGTAATTAAGGGTATCCTTTCAGATCATTGGTATGTGCAAACAGGTTCGGTTAACAATACACAATATTAAAAAGTTAATCGTATTTTTTAAATAAGCTGGTATAATAATAAAATAATTACCTACTAAACGCTTTAATTTCATTATACGAGACGATAATAGATAATGTAATTTCACCTCTTATCTTTAATGAGTTAAGAATCTTTATAACAACAAAACAATTCGATTATGGTTCTACGCACATACCTACATAATTTGTAACGATTCTAAGCACGTTGTCATATTATATGGTTACGCGAAAAATCACACTTTTTCGATTTTTTACACCTAGTAGGTACTTATTTTTCTTTGTTGATACGGAATTTATTGTTAACCGAATGCTGAAACAGGAACATACAACTTTTGGTTTCTCACTGCACTTTTACTCGTCACCAATGTGATGTCCACTAGTTTCTAATGGGATTTGTAATTAAACACCAAATATTCAATAAGTAGGCACACAGCTCAACGGCACGTCCGCTCGGTACAAGTGACAGATGGCAGAATGATGTTGCGTCACCGTTGAGCTGTCAACTACCTTTTATTATACATCTGTATACATCACACAAATTATTACATCGCACTCTTTCTGACTAGATAATGATGAAAGAGTGCGAGACCGCGTAAGTATGCAAAATGTTTGCTATAGGAAAAGGTCGTGTGCGCGCCATCGCGCACCTAGCAACAGCGGGGACGCGGGGTCCGCGGTAACGCGCGATCGCCCGCGCCGCCCGGCAAGCGGGGAGGCGGGTACGCGGGGGCCGCGGCAACGCGCGATCGCTCGCGCCGCCCGACAACGGCGGCAACGGTCATTCGGCCACAGGAGAACTGAGCGCACCGGACGCGCACTGCGCACGCGCCGCTCACCTAGACTCTATCTTTCTACATTTGTAATATTGAGCCGCTTCAATTTAATATATAATTTTCAAGTTATCAAAGTTGATCGTTTAATTTAATCATCAACATATGGCGACCGTGACTACTGCAATATTTTGAAGAAATTTCTATTGGGAAAAGAAAAAATCCCGTGACCCTACTGCGTCCTGCTGGCGTCGGTGGCTGTCCGGAGGAAAAAGGAGCCTGGCTGTTTGCCCCTGCACTGCAAACCTCTGCGGCCCGGCGTGCCTGAGCACGTGTTGTCTTCGTGCTCCGTTCGTCGTGTCTTCGCCTCGTCGGTACTGTCTGCGCCTGCGCTGCAAAACTCAGCGGCCCGGCGTGCCTGAGCACGTGTTGTTGTGCTCCGTTTGCCGTGTCGTCGGTGCTGTCTGCCTGCGCCTGCGCTGTAAAGCAGCGGCCCGGCGTGCCTGAGCACGTGTCGTCTTCGTGTTCCGTCGCCGTGTCGTCGGTGCTGTCTACACCTGCGGTGAAATACTCTGCGGCCCAGCGTGCCTGAGCACGTGTTGTCTTCGTGCTCTGTTCGCTGTGTCGTCGGTGCTGTCTGTCTACGCCTGCATGCGAAAGTAAGCCCGTTCCATAATTTCCTTTGTCCCTACCTATTTTCCATTTTCTGTTTGGTGTGAGTGCTTAGCAGCTTTCGGGCGTCAGGGAGGTATCCAGCTAGTAGCTATAAAATATTCCTCGCATTTATAATCTCTTACAAAGCACTGCAAGCTAACCTAACACCACGTGCCGCTAAATTGCACGCTTGAACAAAGGTCTACTATTATTTTGTTTCTTGCACAATAGTTCTCTTTATTTGCCAAGTTATCGTAACTTATTAAGTCCGTGAAGTGCACGTTTTGACTAAGACCTACTTTACTTTCTTGCACGAATAGCTATCCCCATTTATCGAGTTTTTGTAACTCATTAATTCCACGAAGTTCACGATTATTGCATCCCATTCAACGAAATCTGCCGACTATTCCAGCTTGGTGACTGCGTGCCTGAGTCCTTCGTGCTCCGTTCGCTGTGTTGTCGGCGGGCTTGACTGCGCGGCGGTCAGCGGCGCCCTGCGTACGCCGCGCACGCGTTAGGCGAGCTCGCAACGACGGTTTGTTTGCTGGACTTAAGAGGTAGATTGCAAATTATTTGTACAAGTGATAGTGTTTTGTCAACGTTAGTTCAGTTAGGAATTTGTAGCCCAACTCATTATTGACAAATTATTTAAGTGTAGTGTGTAACTATTAATTTCCTACATCACAATTCTAAAATACTAAATATAGAAGCCTTGTATTGTTAAACATGTTGGCCCCACATTCGGTTGCCTCTCCTAGTGTAGAGAGTAATGAAAGTTTAAAGACGTTATTCCGTAGACGTGGGGGAATTAGGAGTCAAATAACAATTTTTAGGAATTATATGGATAATTTTAAACTTCAAAAGACTCCTAGTAATGTAGACATTAGAGAATTAACATTAAGACTTAATCAACTACAAGAACTTATGTCTAAATTTGATACAATACAGTCGGAAATAGAAGCAATAGCTCCGAATTCAGATGAACAAATGTCAGAAAGAGATAGTACAGAAAGTGAATTTTATTCTTTGATTTCAGTGGCACAGGAATTTATAGGGTGCCATTCTAGTGTACCAAAAGAAGACAATGAGTCTATAAATTCCAATAAATCAAGCTGTAAATTGAATAGTTCAGTTAAATTGCCTACCATTAACTTGCCTACTTTTGATGGTAATTATTCTAAGTGGCTAGAGTTTAGGGATACATTTGATTCCCTGATAAATAAAAATGAGTCTATCCCAATAATAAATAAGTTTCATTATTTAAGAAATTCATTAGTAGGTACCGCTAGTGTTGCTGTGAGATCAGTAGAGTTTTCCGAAGGAAACTATCTGTACCCCTAGCACGAACATCTTGCGAAAAAGTATTCGTATCGTTAACGTGAGCGTTTTGTATGGAAACATGAACAGCGCCTCTAGTGTGCGTAATATGAACTAAATTTGTGAGCACGAACATAAGTCAAGTAAGTTTCGTATCGTATTCGTAACGTAACTATCGTAACCTTGAGTCGTTTGTATGGAGATAGGAAGCACGAAGGTATAAATTGACGTATCGTATCGTGATTGTCGAAGGCTGGCTTGCGAGTTTTACGAAAGTTTATTCACTTTGAATTTGACAGTGACAAAACTTTCGTCAGAGTTTCTTGGAAGATTTAAATAGTAATTAAGTGATTGTGTGACCGAATTTTGCTGAAAAATGCTTAGATTAACAAGAGGCACCCATCGACGTTGTACCATTATCTTGCGGCGCGATTGATTGTTGAAAGTGGAAATGTACGAAGAGAAACTAGGTGAGTCATCTACTACAATACTTTATGTAGATAAATAGAAAATAAGTTGGTTTATTAATGTACTATTGTAATTTCAGAGAAATCTCGAGGAGAGCTCTCCTCAGAAAAAATATAGCCAATATTAACGTGCAATATCTAAGCGATACAGAATTTAGAAATAGATTTCGTCTCAGTAAGGAAGCATTTTTGCATTTATGTCGCGAATTAAGGGTCAAATCTAGTCTAAGACCAAGTAAAAGGATCAGCCTGGAACATAAAGTAAGTGTAGTAAATACTTGAATTTACCCAAAATTTTAACCAATAGGTACATTTTTATGGGCGCTCTACATATTTAATGGATATAATATTTTTTAAACACATATTCATTTATTATTTGTATTTCTAGGTACTGTGTGCTTTATCATTTTATGCTACAGGCTCCTACCAAAGAATAGTAGGAATGGCTAAATGTTTAGGGCAAACCACAGTTAGTAAATATGTGAGACAGGTTACTGACGCCCTTGTAACCCCCTCAATATTAAATTACTTTATAAAATTTCCTGCGACGCTAGAGCAGCGTAATATTATAAAAAACAAGTAAGTAGTAATCAAATTATAATAACTAAGTTTGCACAAATTGAGTGGACTGTATTGAATAGCGAAATTAAATAATAGATTAAATTACAAAAAATCCTTTATTTACAGATTTTATACAAAATTTGGCATCCCTGGAGTAATATGATGCATAGATGGGTCTCATTTTCATATATTCACTCCAAAAAGAGACATTGAGCATTTATTTTATTGCAGAAAGCATTTCTACTCACTGAATGTGCAAATGGTGAGATATTAAATTTTAATATACCTCACTCAGCACCGATGGCCTAACAATTAATTAATTACAATAATTATGTTGTACAGTTGCATCTTCATCCACATTTTTACATTTCAGATATGTGACAGTGAATGCCGAATTATTAGTGTTAATGCAAAATATGGAGGTGCTACCCACGACGCATTTATTTGGGAAAATAGTCAAGCCAACATAAATAAAAATAATGAACAAGTTTGGTTTTTAGGTAGGTAAAACTGTATTAACCAATTAGAAAAAGATATGTTGCAAAATACTTAGGGCAGCAGGCAAGTTCCAGTAATTAAAATTTACAGATTTTTTTTTAATAACTTATTCTTTAAATAAAAAAAAATCCAGGTGATTCTGGATATCCACAGAGGCCTTGGATGATGACACCAATCCCAGATGCTGCTGAAGGTGCGCCAGAGGCAAAATATAATACCATCCATGGGAAAGCCAGAGTTGTAATAGAAAATACATTTGGTAGACTTAAAAATAGGTGGAGATGCCTTTGTAAGGACCGGACATTACACTACACCCCCGAAAGATGTGCAACTATAATTATGGCATGTAGCGTTCTACACAACTTAGCGATAGATTTTATGTTGCCCGATCCTGAAGAAGATGTCATAAATTCTTTAGAATTAGGAATATCAGCAGTTTCTTCAGAAGAACCTCTTCGCGACCATGGTTCTAGAGATGATTTGATTCGCGGTAGAACACTAAGACAAATATTAGTGGATAGAATCAATAGACTACACATTGTTAATAATTAATTTAATTTTCCATTTTTTTTCTAGGTTTTGTGTTACCATGTGTCATAAGAGAATAATTGTATGAGAACTCTGTCTGTATTTTTTTTCTTTATTTGTAATTTTAAACTCATTCCACAGAGTGTTAGGTCTTAGCTAATTGTTTTTTATTTGTATTTTCGTGTTGTTACTTTTAAGCTCTATATTGTATTTTATAGAACGGTGTTGTCGCTAAGAGACTGTACATGTGCTGTTATTTTAATTTTAATTTTTGACGGTCATAAAGAGCTGTTTTGCAGCCAAGTTTTAGTAAATGGTTTTTGAATGTAGAAATGGTTTTTCTTTTGTGATAAATTAAAATTTCCAGATACTATTCCACTATTTAATAAAAAGTATTTCTCTATGAAATATAATTAAAAGATCTTAAAATAATATATTGTCTAAGTTATTTATTAAGCTAATCTTTATCTACATACACAAATAAAACTTAATAACAATAAACAAACAAAACAATAAGCCTAACCAAATAACTTACTATTAGTTGCATATTTGGCGAAACAAATAATGTCCGATTTTATTCACTTTTATTCGCCAAATATGCATCCAATACCTTCAAAGCTTCTTTAAATCCAGTCATTTAGCTTGCAACTGCAGCTCTACATCACGCTGTCTAATCCTCTCTCTTTCTAATTCTTCCGCAACTCGATCACGCTCTCTTTCATACTGCCTTGCGGACCCCTCACACTCCTTAAATACTTTTAAAATTTCATCGGCTTTCTTCTTTTTCTTCGGCGGCTTCCAATGTGTGTCCATTGAAGCTATTGAAGGTGGTAGTGGATGCGCGGGAGGTGGAGGTGGAGCGATTGAGCGTTGGCTACTTGTTCCCGGAGTATTCCAAGTATCTGGCAAAATGATGGGCATTTAGGTAGTTATCTCGACTTAATGTGTTAGTTTTTAGTTTTAATGATTGAATTATAATTCATTTAGTACTAGTTATTTCAAACTCAAAAGGTAATCTAAAGTATTTGAATTAAAAATATACCAACCGTCAGCAACGGGTGTTAGTTTTATAGGTATGTCATCAACAATAACTTCATTTATTGTTTTTGTGTTTGTTTCTTGTAGGTGAGTACCTGACAAGCTCTCTTCCTCCACATAATCAACCTAATTTTCATAAAAAAATTACATTAGGGAACACACATCATATGTTTCAAAGCAGTGCTAACTACTACTTATGTTTATTTTTTTATCAAAAGTCTGCTCTTGAGGATAATCAATAATGCAGATAACATCAAACTTCAAGAGACTAACAAGCATCATAATTCAAATAAATAATGTGGCAAAAACAAAAGCATGAGATTAAGTCATACACCACTGCAAAAGAATTTTAAGTGTAACTATACTAACAAAAAAGAGCTTAAGTGGTGACCCTTTTTTGTTATTCTGGGGATTTATAAAGAGGTAGGTCCTTCTCATAGAGAAAACTTTTGACCACATTCAGTCACGTTTATGAATATCATATTCACATAATTCTTCAATGGTTACCAAGCTTATTGTATTTCTATGAAAATATACTATATGTCCAGTCATGAGCAATATGATGAGTACACAATCCAAAAGTTGAACACTTGACTTATATCAGTCTGAGGTAAAAACTATAATTTTAGTAACTATTTAAATAAACATAATTATCTTTGCTTGTGACTGTATAATTATGTGCATCAAAAATTGAAACTAAACTCATTTTAAATGTTACAAAGAAAAATTCTTAATCACACCTGTATGAAGCCAGCTTCTTGTATGGGCATTCCAGTAGCAGCCTGCACCCCAATTATATTCATAACCCTGGTTTCTAAGTCGGTTAATGTTAATTGAAGCGCAGGCCCACCACCTGTACCATGAGCTGACCTATTTATTTTGGCCCACTTTCGTTTCACGTTGTTTTTGAAATCACTCCAAACCTTAATATGAATAAAAAACACCACACCAATAATAGAGAAGGATGCCCAACGCCAACATAAAATGCATGCAATGAATTTCTACTTGTGAGATGAAACTATAACCATGGATAAAGATTTGAGACATACCTTTCGCCACTTTTCCTCTGTTCTAGAGTCGCCTGTGCCATCACTATTGAGCATATCCGAAAGCTCCTTCCATTTTAGCTGTACATAGTGTCTACCACGAGGGCCTCCGCTGGGTTTAGACAAGTCTCCATGCCTATAATAATTTAAATAATTTTATAATTAAACGACTGTCTCCCATTCTATCTGGTATACACTTAATTTTAGACCTACATAAATATCATAAATTAAATACATACCCCATGGAAGTTTATTTCAATTTGATTCAAATTTGTTAAAGAACTATCAATTTAGCTTACCATTTTTTATGACCCAATTGTATAAATACACTACCTTTTGATTCATAATAATATGTATATTTAAATTTTCCATTAAAATATCATTTATCAACTGGTATGTTTACAATAACATATTAAATGAAATTTACTTACTTTTCCATGAATTCCACCATAATTGTGTATTGTGGGTGGCTGGTTCTCATTTTCTAAACTTCAGTGGTTTTGTAACTGCGATTGTAAACCCCGTTAACACTTTTAGATGTAAAGTAATACGAGTTCTTCACTTGACTTCAAAACAAAGTTGTCCTTGAATGAGCTTCGCGGCACAAAATGTCATGTCGTTCGTTTAGGAACACAGTTTCAAAATAAACAAAGTTTCAGTATTATATTAATTAAATACACCATTTATTTTAAATTAATATTAACTTTTATTACTGGTTCGTTGTAAAGCATTAATATTTAAATGTTTTTAAAGTTTTAAAGGCAGTGAAATCACTACGAACAAAATACGTTATAGTTTTTGAACGAAACGTTCAATCAATTTTACGATCCTTCGTTCAATGTTGTCCCTCCTTACTTACCTTAGTATGACGTCACTATCGAAATCGTATCGAGGTCTCGATACGATTACGATAGTGCTTCGTGCTTCCTACTTTAGTTGTATTCCGTTATTGTATCGTCAACTCGATACGTTAACGATACGAAACTTACAAATGTTCGTGCTAGGGGTACTGATAGCGTGGAAATCCTTATGCAATAGATTTAACAATACAAATATACTTATTAATAATCACTTACAATCGTTAGTTAATATCAACACAATACAAAAGGAATCTTTCAGAGCATTAAGATACTTAATTGATCAAATTCAAAAGAACTTGCACGCTTTAAATATTTTAGAAATTCCCACTAAAGGATGGGATCCATTATTAATATTTTTGGTTTCATCAAAACTAGATCCTAAAACGAATAGTAAATGGGAGGAATATAAAGGTAATTTGCCACACCTGCCTTCTCTAGAACAATTTATAAGATTTTTAGAAAAAAGAGCGATAATTTTAGAAACTGCAAATGGTGGTCAAAATAATTCGGGTAAACATTCTAATTATAAAGACAATAATCTGTCAAGTCTTTATCAACTAGTATAGTAGGTTCTAATTCTAAGGTATGTGTTATTTGTAAAAAATTACATTTTTTGTATCAGTGCCGTAAATTTAGGGCAATGACATTAAATGAAAGGCTTTGTGTGGTACAGGAGAAGAATCTGTGTCACACATGTCTCCGCAGTGGGCATGATAGCACATCATGTCAATTAAAACTTTCTTGTAGGATTTGTAATGCAAAACATAATACAATATTACATAGACACAGTACTATGTCAAATGTAGTTAAAGAAAATATAGAAACAACTCAGCCTGCTATAAGTACCAACGACCTACCTGTTAGTTTGTCAGCCCACTTGCCAGGCCAAGTTCTTTTGTGCACTGCACAGGTAGAAATTATTAATAATTCTAATCATAGCTCTATTATTGTTCGGGCTTTACTGGATTCTGGAAGCCAGTGTTCATTTATAACAAAAAATCTTAAAGAGAGGCTAGGTTTGAACTCTAACCAAGTAAATAAATTTAATGTTACAG
Source organism: Trichoplusia ni (assembly GCF_003590095.1). NCBI lineage: Eukaryota > Metazoa > Arthropoda > Insecta > Lepidoptera > Noctuidae > Trichoplusia > Trichoplusia ni. The sequence continues at coordinate 1,864,020 of NC_039505.1, forward strand.
GTATAAATAACAATATTGCCTGTGAAATTACAGAGCGTTGTAGTTTAATGTTAAGATCACGAGTAGGCTCATTTAAAAGGTCTATAGATTGCCTAATTATTCCTAAGATTACTAGTGAATTACCCTGTGTTCAAGTAAATGCTGAAAATTTAAAGTTTCCTAAAGGAGTGGTTCTAGCAGATCCTTTATTCTATAAACCAGCTGACATAGATATTTTGATAGGAGCAGATTACTTCTTTAATATTATGTTAAATAATAAAATCAATTTAAGTGGTGACAAGCCTACTTTACAGGAAAGTCAGCTAGGGTGGCTAGTTGCTGGGCCTATTGCTGAACCCTGCTATAGTTCTAATATACATTGTAATTTAGTAAATAGAGATAAAAGGGTGTCACTACAAGATATTCATAACTCAGTTAAAAAAATCTAGGAGGTAGAAGAATTACCTACAGATTTTAATAAGTATTCTATTGATGACCAATTTTGTGAGTCTCATTTTGTTAAAAATACCCGTCGTTTAACAGATGGACGTTTTTCAGTCATAATGCCACTAACGGAAGACCCGGAGCAGGCACTTGGCAATTCATTCCCTATGGCAATTAAACGTTTTGTTAATTTAGAAAAGAAATTGAGTAAACACTATAAGGTTAAGCAACAGTATAGTGACTTTATTGAGGAATATGCTAAATTAGGACATTTAAGCGAAATTCAAAGACCCAAGTTTGCTTGTTATTTACCTCATCATTGTGTCATTCGGGAACATCACGATACCACTAAGCTGAGAGTAGTCTTTGACGCCTCAGCCAAAACTAGTTCAAGTAAATCATTGAACGATATACAGGCTGTTGGCCCCATTTTACAGAGTGACTTATTTTCAATTCTTATTCGTTTTCGAATGCATAAATTCGTATTAATAGCAGATGTAGAAAAGATCTACAGACAGATAGCGTTAGATGAATCACAGAGACACCTTCAACTAGTATTGTGGAGGGATAATCCTACAACTGATAACAATATTAATACAGATGATGTTAGTCAGTCAATAAAAATTTTACAGCTCAATACTTTAACTTATGGCATGGCCTCTGCTCCATTCTTAGCCACCAGGTGTCTAGCTGAGCTAGCTGATAAATGTCAAGATAAGGTTATAGCCAACGTCATTAAAAATGATTTCTACATTGATGATCTTAATACAGGTGCCTCAACTGTAGAGGAGCTAAGGCATATTTATTTAAATGTCACGAAGGTTTTAAAATCAGCTTGTTTTCCACTGCGTAAATTTCGAACAAATTGTCCTCAAATTCTTAGTAGTACATCAGATTCAGATAGATGTGTTGAATTTCATGATAAAGCTAATGTCTTGGGTTTAAATTGGTCACCAAAGACCGATGAACTACATTTCCCAGATGGGATTGAGTTTAGTTCAAAGGTCACCAAACGAATTATCATTTCCACAACATGTAAATTATTTGATCCATTAGGTTTAGTTAGTAGTTGTATAATTAAGGCAAACATTATACTGCAGCATTTGTGGATTGCAAAACTAGACTGGGACGACCCAGTACCAGAGCTTTACGCAAAAAGATGGTTTAATTTCATACAAAATTTACATTATTTATCTAACATTTTTATACCTCGTCATGTTTCAGTTAATAACAATTTAAATGAGCAGACTGTTGATTTACACTGCTTTGTTGATGCGTCTCAACAGGCATATGGAGCCTGTGTTTATATACGTTCTCAGGATAGGGAACAAAATGTTACAGTGAGATTATTATGTGCAAAAACTAGAGTTTCACCTATTAAAGCCCTCACTATCCCACGTCTTGAGTTATGTGCAGCTCTGATTGGTGCTCAATTAAGTGAAAAGATTTTAAATTCGGTACCGTGCACTGTAGTAAGTAAATATTTATGGACTGATTCAACAGTGGTACTTGGATGGCTGAAAACTCAAAATAAAACTTTGCAATCTTTCGTACGTAACAGGGTCAATAAAATTAATGAATTAACAAAAGACTTTGAATGGAAGCATGTTCCAACTGAACTAAATCCAGCCGATTTGGCTTCTAGGGGGATTGACCCACAGCATCTGCAGTTCTTAACTTTATGGTGGGAGGGTCCTTCATTCCTAAGAGAGGATCGTTCTCGATGGCCTGCTCAACCTCACACCATACCAAAAGATTTACCAGAGGTCAAGGTATTACACTCTGCTGATGATACTAATAACAATATTTCATTTATTCCGTTTAAAAAATATTCTAACTATATGAGACTTTTAAGAGCTTATGCGTATGTTCTACGCTTCATCAAAAATGTAAAAAATAAACAATCAAAAATAAAAGGGCCATTACAGGCAAACGAATTAGAAAATTCATTATTAGTACTACTTAAGGCAAGTCAGGTTGAGTCATTCACAAAAGACATTAAAAATATTCAAAAGGGTATAGAACTTCCTCATAAAAGTAAAATATTGTGTTTAAAGCCCATATTAGATACCAACGGGTTGCTGAGAGTTGGGGGTGGACTAAGACTTTCATATTACCAATATGATAAGAAACACCCAATATTACTAGATGGTAAGCACCACTTAGCTAAACTTATAATGAAATACGAACATTTACATTTGTTACATGCAGGGCCACGGTTGCTTCTGTCCTCGGCCCGCGAGAGGTTCTGGCCGCTTGGGGGCAGAAACTTAGCTCGCAGTGTCGTTAAGCAATGTGTTATCTGTACCCGTATGAATGGTCAGACGGTGCAACCTATTATGGGCGACCTGCCGAACGTAAGGACAAATGCTGACTTCCCCTTCAATTGTAGCGGAATGGACTTCGCGGGGCCATTTATGATTTCCTCTAAAAAGGGACGAGGCAACCGTGTAACCAAGGCTTACCTATGTGTCTTTGTATGTTTAATAACCAAGGCCTTACATTTAGAAGTGGTAAGTGACCTATCCACAGAGGCTTTTATATTGTGTCTGCGTAGGTTTGTGTCACGTCGCGGCAAACCTTACTCTTTATATTGTGATAATGGTAAAAACTTTGTTGGTGCCAATAATGAGTTGGGTAGGGTTATAAGGTCCAGCATTCAAGCGGTCACTGACTATGCAGCGAATGAAGCAATAAAATTCTCTTTTATTCCCGCGTACTCTCCACACTTTGGTGGAATATGGGAGGCGGGCGTTAAATCGGCTAAGTATCATTTAAAACGCGTATCTGGCAATACCCCCCTGACGTTTGAAGAGTAAGCGACGCTCTTCACCCAAATAGAAGCTATTCTGAACTCCCGACCACTTTCTCCACTCTCTTCAGATCCTGATGATACTAATCCTTTGACTCCCGGGCATTTTTTAATTGGACGTCCGTTGATGTCAGTACCTTCATTACCAGTTAACATAGCAAGACCTAACAGATATGAACTGATTGAAAAGACAAGGCAACAATTCTGGAAGAGGTGGAGCCGTGAATTTATCGCCGAGCTTCAAAATCGCGCCAAATGGAAAAGGAATTCCAAGGAAATTCAGGTCAGAGATCTGATTATAATTAAAGAGGATCACTCGATGCCGCTACACTGGCGTATGGGACGAGTGGAAAGGCTGTACCTTGGAGCGGACGGCATCTGTAGGGTAGCAGATGTACGGACAGCCACCGGTACCGTCAAACGGGCGGTTACAAAATTGTGCCCTCTACCGGGGGTAGATCAAGAGGAGCAGGAGTTGAAGATTTCAACGCCCCGGAGGATGTGCGCGCCATCGCGCACCTAGCAACAGCGGGGACGCGGGGTCCGCGGTAACGCGCGATCGCCCGCGCCGCCCGGCAAGCGGGGAGGCGGGTACACGGGGGCCGCGGCAACGCGCGATCGCTCGCGCCGCCCGGCAACGGCGGGTCATTCGGCCACAGGAGAACTGAGCGCACCGGACGCGCACTGCGCACGCGCCGCTCACCTAGACTCTATCTATCTACATTTGTAATATTGAGCCGTTTCAATTTAATATATAATTTTCAAGTAATCAAAGTTGATCGTTTAATTTAATCATCAACAGGTCGTAAGTGCGACTTGTTTTAATGCGATAGTTTTTTGAAACTGCTACTGCACGTATGACCGCTATCGTACAGTGTAACATATTTCGTTTGTAATAGCTGAGCAGTCAAATCTATTATTACATAGACCATGTAACATCATAACATCAAGAAGAAAACGTCTTGATTCTAAGCTTAGAAGATTAAAATGGTTAACAATTCAGTGTAAGGTAACTTAGAACGCGAACATTTATGATATGCAAATCGTAAGAATTTTTTTCTGCGCCAACTCCAGTCTGTAAGCATATTTAGTGCAGAGAGGGTTCCAAACAGGTACAGCGTATTCTAATTGCGATCGTATTAGAGTTTTGTACAACAACAAAAATGTGGAGGGCCGCACAAAGTCACGGGAGGACCTTATGACAAAGCCAAACATACGAAAAGCTTTGTTTATTACATTGTCAATGTGCATGTCAAAATGTAAAGAAGTATCTAACAACACCCTTAGGTCACGAACATAGAAATCTAAATAATAAGGTACCAGTCGCCGTCGAGAGCCCGTTGCGCACGTTTGTGTGTACCTAATTCAACCGCGGCGTTTATAAGTTTTTGCGATTAGTATAACTATATAAACGTACCTATTTCTATAATGGAAAAGGATGAAGAAGAAGACGGAAGTGATATGGATCTGGACTTTTTAATAAATAAATAAAATTATAGTGATAAATCGTTGGAACCAAGAATTGTTCGAGTCGAGGTTCATAAAGAAAGTGCGCAGAAGATAGCTAAAAAGAGAAAGGAGAGAGAAGAAGATGACATTATTGAAGATGATGACTTTATTACTGTGTGTAGAAGAAAACCAAAAAGATTAATAAGAAGTGATTCCATTGAGATGGCGAGCCAAGTGAGGGTAGATGTAGAAAAAGATGGTGACATGAGCAAGATAAAACACGATCTGTGTATTACTTCCACAGAAGACTTACCTAAACAAATGGCGTTGGCAAGATTATTGAGAAGCGAAAATATTAAAAACATTATAAGAATCAAATATAAAAGTTGTAACAAAGTACTCATTCAGCTTCAAGAAAAACATGATGCAAATACATTATTAGAATGCCAAATACTTGAAAGAAAAGGGATGGAGATGCCAATTAATAAATGAGATGTCCTTTTTTTATGGCGTGGTGAAAGGCGTTGACCTAGATATAGATGAAAAAGACATAATAGACATTTTAGAATGCACCACCGAAATAGTATCCGTAAAACGATTGAGACGCGTAGACTCAGAGGGGAAGTGGGTCGATAGTGAATCGATTAGAGTTTGTTTTAATAGTAGTAACCTGCCATCACGTTTGTATGCGTATGGTTGCCCATTGAAAGTTGACCCCTATGTATTTCACGTTACACAATGTTCTGGATGTTGGCAATTTGGACATGTATTTAAATTTTGTCCAACAAAGAAAAGAAAATGTCCCAAATGCGGCGGTGGCCATGACAATTGTGACGTCGGCTTAAATGAGATATCATGCCTTAATTGTAAGGGTAAACATTTGGTATTAGAGAAGAATTGTCCTGCATTCTTAAAAGAAAGAAATAAGAAATATTATGAGCAAACAGCAAGTTACATACAGAAAAGCCTTGCAGTTATATCTTGGAAAACAACGAGATGTCGACAGGTCACAAAATACACCTCAAAATCCGATACCATCTGTAAGGCAACTAAATGATTCCGAAGCGCATAGTACTGTTAAAACATACAGTACTGCGCTCACGCAGTCCCCACAAAGTACAGACACAAGTTATTAAGGAAAAAAATAACTAATATTCGAAACAATATTTCAGTAAAAAATCGCCTAGTGAAAAGATTCATAATGACGCCTGTCACAGAAAATTCGTCAGAAAAGGAAAATTATGAGACTATCATTCTAGTCTGCAGGAAATGAAAGAAATGAGCAATTACAACAAAAGTTTGATTTTAAAAGATAATTTTTCAAAATTAAAGAAATATTTACATCAGAAAGGGTCTTTGAAGAAAAAATATGTGGTGTTTTAAAATTATTTATGAAGTGTTGAAGAACATATATATTTATAGTTGTGTGTTACAAGGAAACTGGTTAGAACATTTTTTTAATTTCAAGGATGGATAATACAAACAAAAGTATAACAATAAACATTGTTTAATGGAACTCGCAAAGTCTTCTGCCCAAACTTACTTCTTTTACGGAAATGTTAAATAAAGAAAGAATTCACATAGGAAAAAGGACCTTAATGTAAGTAATTATAAAATTTATCGTAAAGATGGATACGATTCCTATGGAAGAGTGGTAATTTTGGTTCACAGGTTTATCAAATCGTATTTAATTGTTTTTTCAAGTGGCAAATTCAGGTATAGAAATAATAAGCGCAAAATTAGTAAATTGTAAAGATATAGATAACGTTGTGGCACTTCATTGCCCATTTTCAATAGTAACACAAACTTCAGATTGGGATCAAGTTTTTTCAAAATTTTCTTAAAAGACATTGATAGCAGGGGACTTCAACGGCCATCATACTAACTGGTCAATTAAAATTGACACAAGAGGTACTCAAATAATGGATTCGTCAATTGAAAATTCTTTGATTTCTCTTAATGATGGTTCACCAACCAGAGTTAAATTGGTTCGTGGCATGTTACAAAAAACGACATCAGACATATAATTCGTCACAACTGATATCGGGACCTGGGAATATACCTGGGAAGCGATCATTTGATTGTTAAATTAACGATTAAAATTCCAGATGTTTTCGTTACAAATAAAAAAAGAAATTACATTAAGGCGGATTAAAAAGGTAATCGTGACTTTTTATCTAAAAACATTGTTTTCCACAGCAAAAGTAATGTTCAAAAGATGTATGATTGTTTTCTACACAAAATTAATATGGCAGCTGATAAGTATATTCCGTTCATCAAATATTGCTCTAAGCCCACAAAATGTTTTAAACCTAAACCCTATTGGACTCAGGAACTGTCCCATCTAGTGGCCCAAAGAAGGTTAACTTTAGCAAAGTTTCGACGTAGTACGACGGGAGTAGGGTACTCCCGATAACCTATCCAAATTAGAAGACTAAAGAATCCCATACAGCAATTCTAAAAGCCAAGACATTAGGATGGCAGACATTTTGTGATTCCATTGATCAATCGGTAACAGTTTATGACATGTGGCGCCGTATGCGGTGGATTAAGGGTTTTAAACAGTATTCTACTTATCCTCCTATTGAAAAACAAAATGATTTATTAAAGTCATTGACACCGGACTTCGTCACTAGAAAAACAGCCAATTTTTGTATCAAAAAATGATAAGTTGGAATGTGATCTCAGTATACAGGAACTAGAAAACTGTTTAAAAAAAAGAGACTCTGCACCTGGTGAAGATGGTGTCTCATATACCATGGTGTATAATATGCCTATCGATGCCAAGAATTTTTTACTCAATCTCTATAATTGTATCTTCAGTTCAGGAGTTGTACCCTCTCAATGGCGTAATATACAGATAATTCCGATAACAAAAGCAAATAGTACTTCTACTGATATTAAATTGAGACCCATATCGTTAATTTTATGTTTGTGTAAAATCTACCATTTAATGCTGATGAAACGCATAGAGTGATACGCTGAAAAAGAAAAAGTAATTTCGTCGTTTACTGTCGGATTTAGAAAATTTTTATCTTGCTTAGATTCGTTAACTCGGTTAGTTAGTTATAGACAAAACGGTTTTTCTAAAAATATACCAACACTGGCATGTTTTTTGGATATTCAAAATGCATATAATAATGTTTCAGTTGATACAGCGGATAGGATGTTGGATTTGGTCTTGGTCTTCCTTGAGTGAGAGACATTTAAATATAAAAACAGAAATCAATCACCTATCAATAACAGATCGATGGACTAACAGAGGTCTAGCGCAGGGAGACCCATTATCCCCGCTTATATTTAATTTAATAACACAAAGTATTTCAGTCTCCTCTTCAGGTAATGGTGTCACAATATGCAGACGACTTTGTTTTATATTTTCAAGATAAAGACTTAAAAAATTGTGAAAATATATTCAAGATGCATTAGATTAAATTGATTACATTTTAGCTGACTTGGGTCTAAATCTTTCGGCAACTAAATCTTCATATTGTGTTTTTAGCAGAGGCAGACGCAAAATACTACCGTCTCTTAAAGTAAACGGTCAATCATTAACACATTCAACATGCACTAAATATCTGGGTATGTGGCTGGACCAAAACCTTCGGTGGATTAAACATTTAAATGAATTAGTAATTAAAAGCTCAAAATTTTTAAACATCACAAAAGTATTATCATATTCGAACGCCGGCACGCGTAGTGAGTGGTCGTGTTTGCGTCTTGGTGCAACCAAATAAATATTTCAATAATAGTAGTGTTAAACAATTAAAACTTAATTGCATCCAAAGTAAAGTGCATTTTTAAACACAGCGGTGAGTGTCACACACACGTTAAACTGTATTTCGGGTCCGCACATATTAACCGAGTGGAGCGATAAGCGGAGCCGAAATTGTAGCGAACATGAGTGTCCAACGTTCACCCACTACTAAACCTGGCGACAACATGAATATTAATAGTGGAAATAGTACCTCCCAGCCTGATTTGTCAACTATTGGGGCTACTGATAATATATATAAAAATGTATCACAACGCAAAAGAAAAGTGCCCGAGGATGATTACTCGTACCAATTCAACGAATTTAAAAAAGAAATGATGGGACTACTTAAGGAATTCGGTAAAACTCAGACAGAAAACATAAATTCGATAAAAACAGACATCAAATCTATCAATGAGCAACTTATTGACATGAAAACCAAAACGGACCTTCTGCTCGCAGAACACCATAACTTTAAATCCGAAATACAAACATTAACAAATGCTGTCACTGAAAACCAAGAGAAAATAAAATGCATTGAAAATGATGTTCAGGCTCTCCAGCAAACTACACTTGCCCATTTACCATCAGAACGTTCTACACCGATACCGAACAGTTTGACATACATTATAACTGAAGTTT
>NC_039505.1:1874099-1959259 GCF_003590095.1 Trichoplusia ni
ACCCCAATCATTGAATGTAAACACTATCTGTGATGATATTCCCAAGACTCATGCTCGTCATAGTGAATTATTACCTAACATAGTACGTTGTATAATTTGTGGTCCGTCAAATTGTGGAAAAACAAATTTGCTCATTGGTCTTCTTATCCATGAAAATGGTTTAAAATTTCAAAATGTTTACGTTTATTCAAAAACTTTGCACCAACTTAAGTATAGATTTCTGGAAAGTGTTTTACAACGAGTTCCAGGTATTTCATTTCAGAAATATCATGGAAATGAAGACGTTTTAAGTGTTCAGGATGCCAAACCGAACTCTGTCATAATATTTGATGACGTTGCATGTGAAAATCAAAGTAACATGCGAGATTACTTTGCAATGGGTCGACACAAAAATATCGATTGTTTTTATCTCAATCAAACGTATAGTAAAGTGCCAAAACAGTTAGTAAGAGACAACGCTAACCTTATCGTACTATTTAAGCAGGATGATATTAATCTGAAGCACATATATGAAGAACACGTTAATACAGATATGACTTGGGCTCAGTTTCGTGAAATGTGTTCTAAAATTTGGAGTGAACCTTACAACTTTCTGGTAATAAATAAAGATTGCCCTAAAAATAATGGATGTTATAGAAATAGTTTGACACATTTGTCGTCTTTGAATAAGAAAATGATATATATTTAAGACTCCTGACATTGTTACCTTATTACTCGCTTAACAACTCTTATGAGATAACTATACATTTATCAACGATGGAAAAATCATTGAAAAGACAAATAGTAGATGCTTCAGCGGCTGTAAGAAAAAAGTACGCGCCATGAGAGAGCTTGAGATTGGCAATAAGCAAGCATTAGAAACGGTTTTAAACCTATAACCGAATCACTTAATTTACTAAGCAACACCAGTAATGAAACTACTTCTAATGAAAATGGAAAAATCCTGGAAAACAGTCATACATTAAACAATGAAGCCTCTAGTAGCAGAAAGTACGAAGAAAGCAGTGATGAAAATGAAATCGACAGTGAATCTTCATTCAATCCATGGGTGATAAGAACGAAGAATGCGATACATCATCTTGGTCCCTATCTCCTGAAGCACTACATGATGTACCATTCGGTGTTCGGATAGAGCGTGGAAAACTTATGTTAGGTTCAGCTAGCATTACGATTGGTGACGATTTTGTTACAGTCGCGGGTCGCAAATATCGTAATACACCCGGTTTGAAACAGTTGCTGCTAAAAAAAGATGTAGACTTGAGTATAGTGACAGATAATGATATGCAACATTACAAGTCCATGCTGCTCGATACAAATGCACATCGTCGAGATTTTGAACCAAACAAACCCATCAAAAGTAGCAAAGGACAAAAATATTTGCAAATTATTAAACCTCTTTTCAAATTACAAAGTACAAATCAGATCTATAATCAACCAAAGGGAAATGGACTACCCTTGACAAAAGTGTGGAGAAAAAACGTAGACTATGTTTATTGGGACAATCCAAACGAACTAGTGGATAGATTAAAACTTTTGATTGCTTCACGAGACGCTGGCAACACTGGGCTGGACAATGAAATAATCTCCATCATTGAAGAATTACGTGAAAGTAAGGTTATCAGTTAATAAATATCATCCATCGTCTATATAAGTTTCATTTTACTGTTAACCCTTCAATAAAAAGCATACTAATACTACTACATTTAAAATGAATATAGACAAATTTGGTCATTATATTCATAAAAGAATGCGATTGACAGAATTATTCGAGAGTAATGATAATTCATTGACAAAAACAGAAAATGGTGAATTTGATTTGAAAGCTGCAACGTTAAGAGGTGTCAGAACTCCTGTAGAGCCAGATGACGCTGTAAATAAGGTCTATGTCGATCAATTCATAACAAAAATAACAAAAGATTTACATAAAGCCATGCTGTTAATGCAAGCTCGAATTATGGACGATGTACAAAATACTTTAAAAGCGAAGATATATGAAGTTTCCATTCATTTAGAAGATAAGTTTTACACAAAAACAGCTGTAGATAACTTATTAGCACCTAAAAAGTCATCATAATGTCCAAACAAGAAATTGTAAATGAAATCCATAAAGCAGCGAGAAAAAATTTTAATCGACGATCTGTCATTTTAAAAGGGATTGATGATTTGTGGCAAGCCGATTTAATGGACATGCAAAATTTAAGAAAATACAACAAAGGTTACAATTACATATTATTGGTAATTGATTGTTTCTCAAAATACGCCTGGGCAGAACCGCTCAAATCGAAAAATAAAATTGATGTTTCTACTGCATTTGAGAACATACTCAATAAAAGTCAACGCAAACCAGTTAATTTACAAACAGATTCAGGAACAGAGTTTTATAATACATCATTCCAAATGCTCATGAAAAGGTTTAATATTAACCATTACTCGACCTTTTCTACAAAGAAAGCTTCAATTGTAGAGCGTTTGATAAAAACTATTAAAAATAAATTGTATAAGTGTTTTAGTATGAACGGAAACTACAAGTGGTATGTAACGGTGTTACAAGATACGTTGAAAATGTATAACAACACAAAGCACCGTACTATTAAATGCAAACCTGTTGAAGTAAATAAATGCAATGAGTTAAACGTAAAAGAAAATATAAAAAGAACACATAAGCACATATCTTTTCGTTGCGTACCAAAGTTCAAAGTTGGTGACAGTGTTCGCATTAGTAAATACAAGCATGTTTTTAAAAAGGGATATACTCCTAATTGGTCAACTGAAATATTTACCATAAAAAAAGTTAACAATACCACACCCACAACGTATCACATAGAAGATCAACGAAAACAAGCTATTTTAGGAACTTTTATGAACAGGAACTTCAAAAAACATATTTCCCAAGCGTTTATTTGATAGAAAAAGTTTTAAAAAGAAAAGGAAATAAATTGTTTGTGAAATGGTTAGGTTTAAGTAACGCAGAAAATAGTTGGATCAACAGAGCTGCGATTGTGAATTGATAAAAAGTAGATATAAAATCATTCATATAAACATTATTATTTCTTACATGTCTTTCATTTTGCTTTGAACGATGCAAGGTGGTGGACTAGTAAATAGTGTGATTAATAATTTACCCTTTGAACTTCATTTGCCTGGTTACAATTATTGTGGACCAGGTACTAAACTTCAAAAACGTTTACTACGTGGAGATCGAGGCGTAAACAAGTTAGACGAAGCTTGTATGCATCACGATATTGCATATCAGAACCATACAGATTTACCTAATCGACACAAAGCCGATTTACAACTGTTTAACATGGCTAAACAAAGACTTAGGTCTAAGGATGCAGGAAAAGGGGAAAAACTTAGCTCATGGTTAGTGAGCAAAGTCATGAAAGCCAAAATAAAGTCTGGTGCAGGAATTAAAACGTTTAACAGTTTTGTGTCGAAAATAAGATCAAAAATTAGAAAACTAAAACACAAGGACAGTAAGGCTCTTATAAACGCCGCTTACTTGGCTGCAAGAAAAATATTTCCTTGCATACAGAAAGTACGAGTTCCTCGGGTCATACCCATACCGAAAACTGGTGGAGTTCTGCCTTTGATCCCAATTTTTGCTGGTTTATCGGCATTAGGATCTTTAGCGGGTGGTGCTGCTGGTATCGCAAAAACTGTTAACGATTATAGAACAGCTCAAAAAAATTTACAAGAAACTGAACGACACAATAAAACTATGGAAGCATTAGCTATAGGAAAAGGGTTGTACATTAAACCACATAAAAATGGTACAGGTTTGTTTATAAATTCATCAAAAAACTGATAAGAGAGCTACCTAATCGTCCATTAACTGATATTGATATCAAAAAGCACGCACGCGACTTGCCATACTTTCGAGGAGTTTACATGAAAGATCAGCTACCGAGAAAACCTAAACAGGTTGAATGTGCTATTGTGAATTTGGACAATTCAAAAAATGAAGGAACGCATTGGGTAGCTTATGTTAAATTTAATAATTATTGTGAATATTTTGACAGCTTTGGTGATTTAAAACCGCCTCTCGAATTGATACGGTACTTAAAAAACTATAATATTTTTTATAACTACACAAGATACCAAAAATTCAATTCTGTGAATTGTGGACACTTATGTTTAGAATATCTAAGGAATTTTTGGAAAAATAAACGTGTATAAATTAATATGTTATTCTTTCATTTTTATCATTCTCAAGATGTCCCTCACTTTGTCAATAACTGGAAACTCATCAGATTTGTCTACATACTATCCAAACACATTACAATTAAACGGTCAGTACGAATGCGCATTATTGCATTTCTCAACGTTTAATTCTATTCCAAATATTGATAAAAAGAACAATAAGTTCTACTATGGATCCGAGGAAGTAATTGAAATACCCGAAGGAACTTATGAACTTCAAGATATTAGTGATTATATTAAATCCAAAATACAAAATGCATCGATAAAACTACGATGCAATAACAATACTCTAAAAACTACAATACTCTGTTCAAAAGATATAAACTTCGATAAGGAAGACACTTTTCGAAATCTACTAGGGTATGATAAGCAGATCTTGAAAGCTAATAAATTGCATGTCTCACAGTTCCCAGTTAACATTTTACCAACAACCGTGATCAGGATTGAATGTGATATTGTCAGTGGTTCGTACATAAACGGAGAGCCCAGTCACATTATCCACGAATTTGCACTCAACGTGCCACCAGGATATAGAATCATAGAAATTCCTAAAAACGCAATATACTTTCCGATTAACCAAAACAACATAAGCTGCATACATATACGGTTACTGGACATAAACAATCAACTAATAAATTTACGCGGTGAAGAAGTACAGCTGTATTTACATCTAAGAAGAAAAAATGATTGACTATAATAAATATATATATCAACCAGAAAAAGTCCTCAGTTTACATCAAGCTCCCAGTCATATAAGATCTAGCTCGAGGAAAATAATAAAATTAACAAGAGAAAATAAAGCATTTCTTAAAGCAATCGGTTTACTAAAATGAATATCTTAGATGTTTTATCCGCACCAACCTACGACAATACTGTTGAAGGCATCGAATACCATTCATATAAACCGTACGTGACTAGTTTTAACAGGAATGACGAGATACGCATACCTATCAACCAACAGGACTTGTATGTACTACCGTCAGCAAGCACTTTGTATTTGGAAGGAACCATAGTTGTTAATAAAAAGGATTCAAAAGAAGCCGCGAGCACTGTTCATTTTACTAATAATGCTCTACTCTATCTTTTCCAAGATATAAGGTACGAATTAAATGGCGTGGAGATTGATAAAATAAAAAATGCGGGAGTTACTACCACCATGAAATCATTAATATCGATGAATGAAAGTGAATCAAAGCTATCTCACGCATGGGGCTGGAACATTGATGGTATAAAAAATATTAATGGAGGTAATTTTTCCGTTTCTATACCACTATGTAACATACTTGGTTTTGCTGAAGATTTTAAGAAAATTGTTATAAACAGTAGACATGAACTGATATTGCTAAGAAGTAACACGAACTTAAATGCAGTGAAACTGAATACTGGTGAAGTAATTGACGACATAAAGATCAATAAAATTATATGGCGTGTACCGCATGTTAAAGTATCGGACAAAGAAAAAATAAGTTTGTTAAAATTGTTAGAAAAAGATCGACCTCTTCAGATGATATTTAGAAATTGGGATTTATACGAATACCCAGCTCTACCAAAAACTACGAAACACACCTGGTCTATAAAAACTTCATCGCAAATAGAGAAACCAAGATACGTAATTATTGGTTTACAAACAAACAGAAAAAATAATTCAAGTTCTGATATGTCACAGTTTGATCACTGTCACGTTCGGGATGTTAAAGTATATCTAAATTCGACTTACTTCCCGTATGAAAACCTTAATATTAGTTTCGCGAATAATAGAATCGCTTTATTATATGAGCAATACATCCGATTTCAACAGTCTTATTACGGACGCCGTTCGGAGCCATTATTAAGTCAGAAACAATTTAGAGATATAGCACCACTATTTATAATCGATTGCTCTAGACAAGCGGACAACGTAAAAACAGGGCCTGTTGTCGATGTGAGAGTAGAAATTGAGTGCGAAGCTGAGATACCAGACCAAACTTCAGCATATTGTCTCATATTGAACGATTGTATCATTGAATACAAACCCTTAAGTAATACTGTGAGAAAAATATCATGAATCCAAATACTATCATAATAGATGTTCAAGGTTTTAAAGATCTTTATAACAATTTCATAATAAAGGAATTGGCTTTTGCTACTCGAGAATATACTCAAACATTTTTAGTAAAACCTCCATACTTGTTTAAATATTTGACAAGCGACGAAAAGAGACAAGTTAAATGGTTGGAAAAGCATAAAGGTATTTATTGGAACGAGGGATACATTGACTACAGAGAGTTTAAACGAATAATTGTTCCATATCTAGAAAATAAGGAAATTATTGTAAATGGCTTTGAAAAGATAAAGTGGATAAATGATCTTTGTGAGGATTGTGTGGTATCAGACCTTGGAACAACACATTGTATCAATTTCTCAGAGCTGTATAAAAAATATTGTATTGGTCAATCTAATTTTAATTGTAATATACATGCAAAACATTGTGCACTTAAAAATGTGTTATGTATAAAAAAGTATTTAGAATGGTAAAATGTGTACCTACTCATTAAGTAAATAGTTTTGTAAATAAAAACTAATTTTAATTGTAGTGTACACACTAAACTATGTGCTCTAAAAATGTGTTATGTTTGAAAAAGTATTTGGAGTGGTAATTAAATGTATTATTTAAGATATATTTTTTAAATAAAACAACTTTTATCTATAATTGTATTTTTAATTCAAATTATACATCGTATACAAATTACAAAATTAAATTGAAACGAATAACCAATATAAATAAGATTAATAAAAAACTGAATATAATTCTAGATCGATATCATCAAAAATCACTGTCTATTAAAGATTTAGAGATCTTTTTAACTAATGATTCTGTTTCATCCATAACACTGTCCATGGCATCCCTGACAATATACTGAGCACTTATCACAACATTCTCGTTTTCACTATCGCTGTCATTTGTTTGAGAACTATTGTTGTTGCAGAGATCAATAACAGCAATTTTGATTAACTTAAGACCTCGTCGTTGTAATCGGCTGACAACAAAAGATTTCGTGGCATTCTGTTTTTTTAAAGTTTCTCTGCGACGCAGCTTCTGCTTTTTTTCTTTGGTTTTACATTGTTCTGGTTCAGTGCGACACAGCTCAGAGAATCCTTCGTAAGGATCCTGAGCATACTGGCTAAACACAATTTCTGAGTCAGATATCTGAAACAAGAAGATACGCAAAAATAAATAATCAATACTGGTGTACATAATCCACTAGTAGGTTAACGTTAGATTATAATATCTAACTTACCGTTGACATGATGATGTATAATGTCACATATACTATATTATAGTAATAGTCTGTAAATAATAAAAACGCAACCAACAATCAACTTTATATAAGGCTTTAAAATTGTTAGCTTTGCATTTATTTGGGTCTGTATATAAATTGTTTGAAAACCACTCTTTCGTAAATATACTTAGAGTTCCATATTACATAACGGTTTTAGACTAAAGTATAAACTACAATCTTGCATAATATTTTACTTGCAACATAGCACAAGTGTCTACTCGTCCTACTACAAACTTATGTATTATATTGAATCATTGCAATCACAAATATTACAAGACATATGGAAAATAAAACACATGTCAAAAGTACAGGTATTATATATTTAACTCTTCTAATTCAATAAAACAAGTTTGTACTCAACAAAATTTAATTTATACGTATTTACAATCTGTTTTACAAACAAGTATTTTATTTAATAACATATTTGTTTCTATAATATTACAGCTCATTTGTATCTTAAATAATATAACTTATATTATGTACGTTAAATGATAACACATTGAGATAACATCAAGTCAAATAACCTTTTAAGATGGAAGTATGTCCCCACGCTTGGGTTGCAACATTGCATTTGGATATTAAACGTTTATCATCGTTACTTGATAGTGCTATTTTATTCACACTTTGTGTAAATATTTCATGTTTAATTGATTTGAATAAGATATTTTTTCGATGGATTATGTCTCTATTAAATAATACATGCTGATAATTATCAATAGTTAAATCACGGACCACACAAGACTTAATACCTTTTGCTTTCTTAATGACATTGTTCATCGTTTTTATTGAATATAATTTTGACCTTAAACCAACAAATTCGGTAATCAGCTCGCCACCCATTTCGTCTTTAAATAATCCCGGCACTTTTTTATTTATTTGCGGTATCATAAATTTATTATTGATGTTATAGTTGCTAGTATCGAAGTACTGTAAAAAATTATATTTTATATCGTTATAGAAATCATCCGTGTATATAATATATACAAAAGAATCCGTGTCAGTGTAGCATAATTTTACTCTATCGCCGTAAAAAGGTTTAACTATGTTATAATGAAAATGATACATATGTGATTTAGATAGTTCTAATACAGTAAAGCCTATGTATATCGGTTTATCCAATATTAAACGGTCAGGTTTCATTTGTATTGCTACTAAGTTTTCCGATAAAACTGAAGCACTATGAAAATAAGGATTGCTTATGAGTTTTTCAGCACAAGTATATTTTTTGGTTTTATTATTTGGACTATTCCATGAGTTCACTAAATGAACAGTCACCCTTTTTTCTGTATTTTCTAAAGTTTTACCAAAAACGCTATTGTTTAATAACTTAAAGAAATCCTGCTCAAAAACACTTTTTGCGTTTTGTCGTAATTTGGTATTTAATTCGATGTACTCCTTTAAATATGCACTTTGTCGAAACGTAATGACTCTATGTATTTTACGTAATAATAAACCATGCTCAAGACATTTCTTTAAGTGTACATAATGAATCACGTATTTATACTTATTGTAGAGATTTGCAATAAGTTTTTCTGTTTTACCGCCCGGGGGTTTACATTTTTCAGCACAGAAAGGTAAGTCGTTGTGTAAATTATGTAACGTTTCAGGGTATAAGAGATCTACTTCAAGTATAAAACCCCATTCCGCGTTATCTTTAATATTTTCTACGACTAACTGATCTATTTCGTGTTGATTTAAAAATCGGAAACCTGAGTGAGGTAAATACTGACACATACTATAGCCGTAAAGATTATTACAGTCTAAATAACTTATAAAACACTGTGGTTCCACTGCATCATACGATGACATATATCTATTATTAGCTTTTGCATAGCGGTGGGAACACATACATAAACCTCCTCTTATACCGCTTTGAATCATCCGCACAATAGATAAGTCTGTTATAAGTTCTAATTTAACTCCCGTCTTTAAAAGCATAGCATCAAACGATAAACTAGGAGCAGTAATATAAAACGCAGGGTCGAGCTTATAATGCACTTTACAAGTTTTTCGAAAATTTTGAAATATGTCCGTAAGTAATAGTACATCAGTCTTTAAATATAAGTCAGTATATTCACCCATTGTTTTTATGCCAAATTTGGTCCATACCGAGTTAGCGTGGTTATAGTCCTCCTGTGAAATATGCTCATTACTTAACGAATTGAAAAATAAATGTTTCGGTGGTAACGTTTTTTCTTCATAGCAATTCCAATTGCTCATGTAATCGTAAGGATAAATGCCTTTTCGGGTAAGTAAATTAAACTGATCATTTATAGGGAAATGAAAGCGCAAGCTAATAAAATCCTCAATTCGCATAGTCTTTGATAGCTTGTCTAAACTAGTGCCTAAGAAATTAAATGAATCTAAAAATCTAATTTGTACGTATTCATTCTCGTCGATATGTATAAATTTGGAAAATGATATATATTTTTCTTTGGTTCTAGGGATGATATTTAATTTGCCAGGCGTTTCACCTAACTTTTTAATAAAAAGGTGACAGTCGTATCCTGATAAATTATGAAAAAATATTGGTATGAACATAGGTAGCTTATATTGTAAATTACAATGTCGATGAGCTGCACCGCGATATCGACCAGTAATATGACAGTGATCTCTTACTTTATTATTCCATAACAGATTATCGCATATGTGACATTTCCAAGCTTTTTTGTAATCAATTCCGTCTTTCTCAGAAAATATAATCGAAACATTTTGAGTTAATATGTTATAAATTCTTTTGACGTCTTCAGTAAGGAACTCTATAAATTTCGATACACAATCAATTCCACGATAAGTTTTGAATTCATTAAAATTATCATCGCACGATGAAACAATATTATACGCGAAGGCTGAAGGAACGTGTCGTTGTAAGCGTGACGTGTTAGCGGTGTCCGATTCATGGCCGGAAATCGGTTCGAGTAATGTTTCGAAATCAGCGTAGATTATGAAAGGAATGTCTTGTTTTTTATTATAATTTTTGAATTGTAAAAATGTTCCTTTATCAGGCAATACAGTAATAACTCCTGCACACAAATGATTTTCAAAACGTTCTTCACTTGAAAAAAACACTAAACAGGTTTCGCAGAAATATATCTTACTATGATGTTTTGTTATTTGGGTTTTAACGAGGCGTGGTAAATCTTTAATGAGACAATAGTGAGATGAATTCGAATTTTCTAAAAACAGTAAATGAATTTTCTTAGATTTATGATTAATTTTCTCAGATTTGTATAGAGGTCCTGTTATAGTCTTACTACCTCTTAAACCGTAAATATAAATATTTAAAAAAGGATTGTTCCTTTCAAAAGTATCTATATCAGAAAAAGTGATTGGCAATTGAATATCATTTACGTTCAAGACATCGCGGAAATGAGGATACGATGTTATTCTTTCAGGATGTCTATTCGTTGGGTATAAAGCAGCAACTACACACCACAAAAAACAACACTCGTCATTATTTTGAATATTCAAACATGCTTTCTTATTTTTAATATATTTAGGTAAATCTATAAATTGCGATCCGCTGAGAGGTTGATATTTATTAATATTTATTTCTAGATGTGAATTATTCAAAAACGTCCATCCGCTGTCCCTTTCTTGAAAGTCATCAATTTTTTTTAATATTATCGATACAGCTTTTTCATAGAAAGATTTGAAGTTGTAATTTAAATGAATAATAAAATTTTTTGTTGCAAAAGACTTTAACTCTTGGAGGTCATTTTTAAACATTAAAAAATTAGCGAAATATTCAAAATTAATTTTAACAGAATAATGTTTTTGAAGCGAACTATCAATTAAAGATTTAACTTGATCATTAATAATGTTTAAAAAGCTTTCTGGGTAAATATTTATTTCCGTTTTAGGTGTAGCTATCCGGTAACTTGTAATACGTCCTTTCAAACAGGAATGTATTATTGCGACGTTATCATTGATGTGAATAGTACTATTATTTTTATGCTTATTAGTTCGCAAATGGTTACTCCAACGACGAAAATCCACTTCAATGTTGCAAACCGAACAGAATGGCATTTTATCTATTGAAACTTATAAAAGAGTAATCGTACCTGCAAGGTATATTTTTCGTGTAAATACTACTTTAAAAACTAAAACTTAATCACAGGATCTGTTGACTGCTGCTACTATTAGACTATGGTATATTTTCATCACAAGCACCAAAGTAACGGCTCTATTCTGCTTCTGAAAAACCATAAAACTTAGGTTAGAAATAGTGTACACACAAAAATGTAATTTAGACTAAAGTACGCGGTACAAGAACCGGGGTCATTTCTTTACATAAAAACCTGTGATTATAATATTATTATTTAAGATAGCTCAAATCTATTTTAAAAACCAAAAGAAAATCATTACCTCCTTTTTTATATCGTATTTTTAATCGTAAATTGTAAGATCTTATTCAATGTGCGACGATCTCTGTTTCCCAAAGGTATTAAGGAATTTTAACATTTAGGAGTCCTGAAAAAACAAAAATACATGAGCTTAAGTATCCATAGGTGTTAATGATCGTGAAGCAATTAGTTAAATAGTTAAAGACTTACCTTACAATGTTGAGACAAGAGTTTCTTCGAATTACAGGTAATTCATGAGATTTATTAATTTTAGTTAAGTTTAGTAAGTAAACTGTGAGTGAAAATTATTTATTATGACATAGGTCTAACATGCAGCAAAAATTACGAAATTATAAATGTACCTAAGTTTCAAATTGCAATTATTGTTGTTTGCATTGTTTTACGTAGGGTTGTCGCACAAAGAATATAAATAATATTATCATTACAGAAATAACAAGTTGTAGCTTGTTAAAAATAATGCAGAATGAATGACTAAAGTTGAGTACTTGTTCAAAACTAATTATTTTTAGCATATTAAAATCTGCGATCCGTTTGGTCAAATAGATATTAATAAATTTTTACTTTGGCAAAAAATCTCACAGACGGTGTTATTTGTCTACTTTAGATTTTCATATTCTCCTATCAGCCTAATAACTATAATTCATAAAATATAATCATAATATAATTATATCTATAAAAATGATAATCCTTACGAATTGCTAAATTAGCAATGAGTAAAAAATCATACGATGTAACGTGATCACATAAAGCGAACTATTGCATTACAATAAGAATCCCTTAGTCGATACTTTTTTGGATTTACACGAGTATAATACGTACATAATAAATTGTATTGTCGTTTATAATGTTTGCTTTGATTGCGAACGTTTTTAATTATTCGAGGTAACACTTCACATTTGCTTATAAGCAAAGACATGTTGGTTAGCGATCATTACTTTCTAGTGCTGATATAATATTTGGTTCAATACCATACCCCAGCTACTGGTTTTCAGCTAAAATCTAGAAAGTAAATCGTTCAACAAAACAAAAGTTTTACTTCTGAATATCTTTAGTGTAAGTTTAGTATACTCGTACTTCATCGCCACCTAATTTGCCAGAATCACACCAGTAAAGATGTAAGTACTATATTATTACTCGATTAATTTCTATCTTGATTTTTCAGTGTTTGATGTAATCGAACCTTGTTCAATTTTATTTAAAACAAACGTTTTATATGAAATTAATGTGTAAGTAACATAACGTTTAATAAATGTTTATAATTAATTGATAAATTAAACTTTCAGGTCGGACTGCGAGAGTGACATCGTTCCCTTCAACAATGAACGTAAAATAGAAAGTTCCCATAAACGGACAACATCGACAGGCAAACGCAAGACACCCACAAAATCTGCTATTATAAGGTAACTATACGGTACAATAAAATTACCGCTAAATTATAATGAATATACGAGTACGTGTTAATATTATTCTTTACTCCTTGTTGCAGCAAAAAAAACAAGACAGATATATTCGGGCTCCGACATGAACGGAACGATGAATGTGATGGCTCGTCAACGCCTGTGTTGTCTACGTTCTTCGTTACAAGATTAGCAAACGGCAACGAGCGCCGGACTGCAAACACCTCCGGCGAGTACTATATTGACCTCAAGGTGTATCAAACTAATGACGCTCGTGAAACAGACTCTCAAGAACTATGGAGGAAAGCGCTACTTCGATTAAAACTCCAGACTGACGGTGACACCATCCAGTGGCGGAAACTCCAAGCGTTCGTGCAGTCTGCAGATGAGCTGTTTATGAAGCCGCCAACGTTTTTTTCGTCTAATGCATAAGATCAATTACTTGTGTCATATTTTAAATACAATTTAATCAATATATTATTACACTTTTAGTTTGTTTTTTATTATGTGCCTTGCGATGAAAAAGCATACTGCGTACCAGTCTGTGTTACAGACGATTGTACCAGTTGTGAGCGCGCAATAGCATATTTAAAATACAAACATTGCCTGTTGGTTCCTATCGTTATTGCGATGAAAAAGCATACTGCGTTTGAGTCTGGACCAGACGACAGAACCAGTTGTGAGCGCGCAAAAACGAAAACATTACAAACATTGCCTGTTGGTTCCTATCGTTATTGCGATGAAAAAGCATACTGCGTTTGAGTCTGGACCAGACGACAGAACCAGTTGTGAGCGCGCAAAAACGAAAACATTACAAACATTGCCTGTTGGTTCCTATCGTTATTGCGATGAAAAAGCATACTGCGTTTGAGTCTGGACCAGACGACAGAACCAGTTGTGAGCGCGCAAAAACGAAAACATTACAAACATTGCCTGTTGGTTCCTATCGTTATTGCGATGAAAAAGCATACTGCGTTTGAGTCTGGACCAGACGACAGAACCAGTTGTGAGCGCGCAAAAACGAAAACATTACAAACATTGCCTGTTGGTTCCTATCGTTATTGCGATGAAAAAGCATACTGCGTTTGAGTCTGGACCAGACGACAGAACCAGTTGTGAGCGCGCAAAAACGAAAACATTACAAACATTGCCTGTTGGTTCCTATCGTTATTGCGATGAAAAAGCATACTGCGTTTGAGTCTGGATCAGACGACAGAACCAGTTGTGAGCGCGCAAAAACGAAAACATTACAAACATTGCCTGTTGGTTCCTATCGTTATTGCGATGAAAAAGCATACTGCGTTTGAGTCTGGACCAGACGATAGATCCAGTTGTGAGCGCGCAAAAACGAAAACATTACAATCAAGTCGTTTCGATGGTGTATCACCGTTGGAACGCAATACAACAAGTCGTTTTAATGGTTTAATATCATTTTAACGCAATTCAATGAATCAAGTCGTTTCGATCAAGTTGGAACGCTATACAACAAGTCGTTTTAATGGTTTAATATCATTTTAACGCAATTCAATGAATCAAGTCGTTTCGATCACGTTGGAACGCTATACAACAAGTCGTTTTAATGGTTTAATATCATTTTAACGCAATTCAATGAATCAAGTCGTTTCGATCACGTTGGAACGCTATACAACAAGTCGTTTTAATGGTTTAATATCATTTTAACGCAATTCATTCTTTGTTTCTTTTAATTCACACAATTTTTCAAAATTTGAGAATCAAGTGAATTGCTCAAAACCCATTGGGCGTTCTATTCCATGATATGTGTCGCTCATAACCTATTGGGCATTCTGTCCCACGACGCGAATGCGCATGCATGAGCGAAGGAGTGGGACAGAATGCCCAATAATATACTACTGAGGTATGTTCACTGGTTTTATAGAATTAAAAATACAATTACTAAGGAATCAAATAGTTATATTATTTTAAAAAATATGACAACTAATAACAATAAAATCTGAACAAAATCTTTCAAAAATCAACAGTTCGTTGAGAAACAAAAGGTTATAAAATTAAAAACGTATTGAAAGATGAGATTTAAAATTATGTTCTATAACATCATTTTAAATCTCAATCTTTCAAAAATTAACAATCCGTAGAATGTAGTTAAAAACGAACTAAAAGTAACTGAAGGTTTACAAATTAAATGCACTTAAAAAAAGTAAAAAAAAAAAACTAAATAACATAACAAAAAGGAACAACATTTATCTCCTAATTAATGGTAAATAAACTGAGGTACCGTCGAAACCCGTGACTTCGCCTGCTCTACCTATCTTCGCCTAATTTTTAGTAAGTTAGATTTGCGAACATATTTTTAGTACAAATTGTGCAAAATACTACTAAATACAAAGGATTTTTTACGTATGGCAAGATTTTGCAAATAAATTGTGACTTACTTCACACTATTGGCCACCATTGCGTTTTTTCCGTGAAATGGACGACACGTTTTTTTTTGCTGGTGTTTTAACTTCAGTTTTAGGCAGTATTACAGAACAGGTAATGTTTATCTTATTATTTTATTATGAACTACAAATATCTCTCTTTCATTGGACACTATTATTATCTATCTTATTCACGTTTAGAGGCTACAATTAAATAAATATCATTGTGTTGGTACTGGTAGCCATTTTGTTGCCGAACTTCGCCTACTGCTAGGGTTGTCAATTCCATTGTTATTGTCTTTTATTTATTATTATAATATATATTATACAAATAGTAGAGCTTTTTGCTTTAAAAGTAAGTACAATTGTGTAAAATTTTTATAGATATTTTCTTAAATGGACAAAACATTTTTTTTAATAAATTATTGGAAAAAAGAGTTCAAGTTTCCGGATACATTTGATAACAAACTGGTTGTTGCAGAATTACCGACAATGCAAGCGAAGCAACGCAATAGGCGGTCATACACTACAAAACACTCACAGCATATGATAGATTTGGCAGTAGATGCGTTACAAAATAAAACAATGTCCTCGTACGATGCAGAGAAAATTTTTGGCATACCTCGTCGAACATTATTAGACAAACTGCACAATAAACATCCTAAGAGTCCAGGATGTCCGACAAGGCTCAACGACCAAGAGGAAGCTAATATAATTAAAGTTCTATTAGCAGCGGCAGAATTCGGCAGTCCTTTGACTCTTCTGGATTTGCGAATTGTCGTTCATAGGTAATAATTAAATATGTTTTATTAGCAATTCTATTCAACAGGCACTCAATATATGCAGAATCTTGTAGATAAATATGTACATACCTACTTTAGTTTAGAGTGGTATTCTTTTTTCAGATACTTAGAGGGCAATGGCAGACTTACTATTTTTGACAACAAATTACCCGGCAAGAAGTGGGCATACTCTTTTATAAAAAGACATAAATCTAAATTAGCATACAGAGTGGTACAAAATATAAAACGAAGCCGTGCAGAAAAATCTCCTGATGAAATGAAGGAATACTTCACAAATTTACAGTTATAATTGAAAGGTGTTCCTAGTGATAACGTATTAAATTATGACGAAACGAATTTAACAGATGATCCAGGGTCCCAAAAGTGCTTATTCAAAAGAGGAGTGAAGTACCCCGAAAGAGTATTAAATAGCACGAAAGGTGCTATCTCTATAATGTTCGCAATAACTGCTGGAGGAGAATGTCTACCTCCTTACGTTGTATACAAGGCGGAGCATTTATATACAACATGGACATTAAACGGTCCTAAAGGTTCAAGATACAACCGTTCTAAATCGGGATGGTTTGACAGTGTCTTGTTCGAAGATTGGTTTGAAAGTATTATTCTACCATGGGCTAAAAACAAAACCGGTACAAAAGTTTTGATTGGGGATAACTTAGCGTCCCACATAAATCCCAAAATTGTGTCATATTGTGAAGGAAATAATATACGTTTTGTATTTTTACCTCCAAATTCGTCACATTTGACACAACCGTTGGACGTCTGTTATTTCGGGCCATTAAAAAAACTGTGGCGAGAAATTTTACTAAATTACAAAATAAAGAATCCAAGACAAACCACGGTTCACAAAGGACATTTCCCAGATCTTCTCAAAAAACTGGTGGTACAGCTTAACGAGAAAACAAATAACATAATTAGTGCTTTTAAAAGTACTGGCATTGCACCATTTAACCCCGATAAAGTTATTTTAAAAATACCGGATACAAATAAAACAACGATGACGTATACTGTCGATGAAGCACTATTAGATTGGTTGAAAGAGACACGTAAAGCAGATCCTAATAAGAAAGTACGAAATAAAAAACTAAATGTCCCACCGGGCAAATCGGTATGTACAACGGACTTTGAAAACTTAAATATTCTTCCAAAAAAAGTAGGAACATATAAAATACAAAGAAAGACGAATTCCAACACTATGCAATTAAATCCTGACTTATTACTGCAGCCACCTTTGATGCTTATAAATCCCGATAGCCTCAAAACGTTGTGTCTCAGAAGCGTTAACAATCATTTGGTTCAGTTAGAGCAATACCAGTACCCAGGTGAACAAACTTTGCAAGTATCTGACGTTCATAATTTGTGCGATATTTCAAAAAATTACAATGCAAATATGCGATTCATAAATGAAATACCAAACTGCCTACAAACCAACAAGCCTAAAATTATAATTACCTCGGATATCACTATAAAACCAGGAGAGTTTACAAAACATCAACAGATCAAGCAAGGAAACATCAATATCAAACAGAAAAAATGTAAAATTACGCGTTCCGCCATACATATGAAATTAATTCCAGCAAGAAAAGAAACACTAACCAAAAGAAGAAAAGTTTTTGAAGATATTACAGAAGAAATCAAAGCATTACACACACAAGTCATTAGTAAAGTTAGCAAAAAACCTAAAGAAGAAAATATGAAAAGAAGATTAATAAAAAAAGAAACTAATAAAGCAAAACAGAAGAAGCAAAAATGCAAATCTATGAAACAAAAGAAGAAATATAATAGTAGTGAATCTAGCTTTACTTCTGACACTGAAATATCTTATGCTGATACGGAAGATTCAGAATATGAAACAATGGACGATATCATCACAAGCCAGCAAGAAGAAGAAAATATTGAACCATCTATACCCTACGGCATTTCCGACATTAAATATCTCACAGAGGATGATAAAAAGTTAGAAAACGACTCATGGATTTTGGCTAAATTTACAACAAAAAAAAGCATGAAGCATTTCGTTGGTAAGGTAATATCAATAAAAGATAACATTCCTGAAGTCAAATTTGTGAGAAAAAAGAAGGAATCTAAATTTGATGGAGGATTAGTATTCAGCTATCCAAGAGTAGATGATATTTGCACCATGCAACATTTAGATGATGTTATTATGAAATTGCCCGAACCAAATATTTCTCGACGCGGCGAAATCATATTTAATATCGATTTGAGTAATTATAACGTACAGTAGGTAAAAAAGATGCTTGTGTAACACATCATTTTTTTTAGTACCTACTACATTCTAACTGAGTGATTGAGATTGATTTATGTTTTTAACCTGATTTAATAACTGAAACCAAATAATCGTGCCATTTTTTGTTTATCTATAGTTATTGTTACATAAATGTTGCTTTGTAGTAACGGTCGATTAAGTAAATACTAAATAGGTAGGTATTCTGTTAAAATCGATCGTTTTTAACAGTTTAAGAAACGGTAATTATTGAAGATTCTTTTAAATCTTACTAATTAGGTACTGATTTAATAAAAAGTCTGATATTAGTATATAAGATATAATATTTGTAAGTACCTACATAGCAAATAAGTAATGATGCTAAATTGCCTTCAATTTTCTATGAATGTTTGTTTTTATCTTTTATACTTTTAAAAATAAATAAATAATTGTATACATTATTTTCCTTTAAAATGTCCCCTCCTTGAAATGCAGTAAAATAACAATTGTTTGGCAGCCCTAACATCGTTATAACAAATGTATGGAACAACTTCAAACTGCTCCCTATCTTCGCCTACTGTACTCATTTTTTAAAAAAAGGATTCTATTAAAATGAATGTAAGGTATATATTAGTCTGTCACTTATTAAATTGTTTGGATCAGATGTACTTCACAGAATTTTATATAATTATCTATAATTCGATACCTTACGACGATGTAGGCGAAGTTAGGGAAACTCATCCATACTTCGCCTATCACGTTTGAAGCCAAATTTTAGCCAATTCACAACCAAATTTAAGACTTATTTTCTTTACAATAGTAACCAAAGTGCAATAAAATATTTTTTCTGCCTTAGTGATTCAAAATATTTTCGAATTAAAAAGTAGTGTTGAAAAATGAGTCAAAACCCAGGCGAAGTTACGGGTTTCGACGGTAAGTAAAGTTTTAGAGTCAATTCAGGCAGCGGTGGTAGCGGCCGGCAGCTGCTCGAAGAGAACTTTCAGTTTTGAAAGAATTTTAAACGTTATCAACATTATTTTAAAGACTGTTATCGCTTATACTTACTGATCGTAACTGTTAGCGGCATAATTCGAAGCCGAAAGTGTTACGCACCGCTGCTTTTCGCTGCCACCGCTGCCTGAATTGCGATATACACAATATTTAACATGAACTTGAAATAATAATTATTATTTATTGACCACTTTAGAAATAAATATTTAAACAGAATCATCTCCATCAAGGAAGTTACGGCGTTTCATTTTCTTTGCCTTTGCAGGAATGTTAAAAGCAAAATCATCGTCACTATCTTCCTTTGCCCTTGCAGTAATATTAAAAACAAAACCTTCATCACTGTCAGAAGAGTTTTGGACTGAATCTTTATCTAGTGTGTTGACGTGACGCATATTTACATCTTTTAATTTCTTCATTACACTTTCCTTTTTCGGTTCTTCTTTTTTCTGTTCAGTCTGTGCTTGTCTATCTTTTCATCTTTTCTTTTCTAATGCCTTACATTTTCTCAGTTGTTTAAGTTTTTCTTTTTCTTCTTTTTCTTTGTCTAACCTTCTTTGGTGTTCCATAAACTCTGCTGCAATAGCTACGGCGGGAGTAGCCTTTTTAGTGAGTTTTTGGGTGTGGGGAGTATTCTCAGTTTTCGGAAAAAAAATGCATTCTTGAAAGGTGTAGGTATTCCTTTGAATGGGGTCCGCGGCCTGATATTTTCAATAACTATTGGCGTTGGAGCTTTGCTTGTAGTTGGCATTATTAAAGAATTTTGAAGGGTATTTATTTCTTCCGAATACTTATTTATCAGCTTATTTTTTCGCCATCTGTTTGGACGTAGACTTACAGGAGTAGAGCAACTATTAACTTCATCATCTGCGTTCTCTATTTCAGATACTGATGGAGCGGTACTAGAACACGTGCTTAATTCAGGATTTGATGAACGTAATATATGTTGGGCTTTTTCTTCGGTTAATAATCGTATTTTTTCTGTGGTGGGGTAACTTCTGATTACCTCGGATCAATAATCTCTATCAACACAGGTGAATCAACCAATGGTTTCGGTAGAAGAGAATTTGCTTCAAATTTATTTTCTTCGATTGTTGGGAACACATTAATTGATGACAGTGACACTTGCGATGACTTTGGTATGACCTTTCCTATATCGTTAGCTTCCTCATAACTAAGTGGGGTTAGAATACCATCCGATCTAATATCAAAGTTTACGGAATTATAAACATTTTCTATATCGACATTATTGGTAAAGGTTGTCTGCCCAATATCTAGAGCACAGTCTGTTTGATCTTCAAATATGCTTTCCGATGATGTAAGACTTTTCCAGAATAAAAATATTTTTTCATAAGTGGGGTCACCTGTCCACTGGTTGCCTGCCTCTTTAAATAATTTTAATATATTTTGTGATAATCGACTTTCAAATTGTTCCTTGAACTGCTCATTGTTATCTATGTTGCTCATCTGTTAAGTATTAAATAGAGTATTTTGATTGGCTTCAGATAGTTTGTCTTGGTGTTTTTTCATTTTTGACAAAAGTTTATCATAGTCAATATTTTGTTCATCAAACGGGTAAAGTCCGCAGCATTTGAATCCGCTCATTATTGTTTCAGGCTTGAGGCTTCTGTGAAAACATTTTTGTACTTCTCTACAAAAGTCTGTACGCTTAAGCTTCGCATAATTATGTTTAACCCTGAATTCCCTTACAACATCCCGCCAAGTCCCCTTAACGGGCCTGAAAACGGCGACATCAAGAGGCTGTAACACGTGCGTTGAATTTGCGAGCAAAGCAACCAGTACAATCCCTTTTTCCTTGCAAAATGTCGTTAAAGGCAGAGATGTATGAGAACTATGACCATCGAAATATAAAACAACGGGCAGTGTTATTTCCTGTTGTTGAAGCCATGGGTAAAACACATTTGCAACATATTCATAGGACGATTCCATAGTCATCCAGCTTGATTCTGTGTTACCAAGTCCTCACCACGAAGGAACCGTTGACTTGATATTGTTAGGTAGCCTTTTGTAGGGGAAGAGTACCATTGGCGGAGCTACATTACCATCTGCTGACACATTGACTAAAACGGTCAAACATTATTTTTCATCATTTGCAACGCGATTATTGTATACTCGTTTACTACCCTTTTTTCCCAATACTTGCTTGTCTTTTGGACAAAGAAAAAACCCAGTTTCGTCGCAGTTGAATATACGCTTTGGATCTTGAAGAACACGCAGCAAATCGTTTTCTTTAAAATACGATCCTACTCTATTAAACCACGCTCGCAATGCAACTTCCGTGACTTGGTTTCTACTTGATTGAAGATTTTGTGCCACACGTTTTGACACTGCTGGATGTCGTAGCATAAACCCTGAAAATCATTTCTTTCCAGGTTTTCAACTAACTTAGATACAGTGTGTAATAATTGATTGTTAGTAACTGGAAAGCGACATTTACCAAGGTAATGGATCCAATCAACGATTTGTCTTTCTTCGTTTAGGTTAAGTACTGGTTGCTTACCACAATGTTCATTCTCGTAAAGCTCATCTCGTTTACTCCGTAATGTAGTCTGTGGTATATTGTACTGCCTCGAGGCTTTGTAAATACTCATACCCTGTCGAATTGATGAAAGTGCTTCAGCCACTTGAGCATTAGTATAACACTTCCGTTTCTTTCTGTCCATAATATCTATAAAAACAAAAATAAAAATTATGTAGATTGCATAAATTTAAATAAAACAATTACATAAATTTAAAAGTTTTCGTCGCTTTTTGTATCAAAAAACATGCATGTCAAATAAAAATCCACAAAAAAAGATACAAAACTTTTACGGAACCCTAAAAACTTGTAATTTTATGTTGTATGAATACAGCCGTAATAGGATATCTTAGAACCCTACACGGAGTTACCTGAAAATAATTACCGCCGTAATAGGAAAACTACTCATGTTTTCGATAATCCTAATTCTGACACATAAATATTTCGATAAACAAAAGAGTAAAAATGAAAGCAAAAACATTAACAGTTTTTTGGCTCAGATTTGTAAAACTCAAGTCAAAATTATACAAAATATTTTTTTTGTGATAAATTCAAATACACCTTCCCATTTTTGCCTCTTCTAAGAAACTAACGCATACCACAGAATATGGCGTTGTCCTAATAGAACGCGAATGCGCGGTCATCGTAAGTTCGCGCGAATTATATTGAATTCTATAATAGGTGTCCTTTTTTTTTTTTTTGTTTAGGCGGGGGAATCCTCATGGACACCCACTCCCTCGGGGGAGGAAATGGGTAGTGTCAGACTTTTACTGACTAAACCTGAACCGCCGTGCTACGTCATCCGCGTTTTTGTGTCGGTGTATGGCAATGCGTTGCAATCCTTCATACACCGACCGCGGGCTTCCACCGGCCAGTATTGTGGGCCGGTAGGTCACTTTCTTGTGTTGTGTGGAGGCCGACGTGTAAAGAGCGTCGGCCTCCTCGCCTCATATTGGGACCGCATCCATAGCACCGAATGTGGCCCATAATAGGTGTCCTAACTGACAATCGCACGACGCGGTCGCGTGACTCAAATGTTTGAAACTCTATTCGCGCGAACTTAGTTCGTACGAACGCGCGATCAAACATATTGAATTTGAATAGGTGTCCTAATTGAAATTCGTGCGAAAACGTCGGAGTGGTACCGCGCCCGCGCCCCTCTCGCCCCAGCCATCCGGCCGGCCGCCATTTTGTATACTTGACATCAACGCAACGCACGTGTTTATTGCGAGAATTGTTTAAAATGTCACAATGACATCTGTCGCTTGCCTTCTTGGATAAGGTCGCATTATAAATGTTTTTAGTGGGAATGCCTCGTCCCCTAATAAAACACATAAGGTGCCATAATGTTAGACTTCGGTAATAGTTCTGCGGGAGGAAGTTGAATATCTCCGTTTTCCAGCTTTTGATAGAAACTTGAATTACTGAGTACACCGCCATCACTGTCTTTTCCATATGCACCTACGTCAATAATTATAAACTTATTTTTTGAATCTGTGACAGCTAACAGTACAATGGAGTTGTACATTTTATAATTGTAGTACATGCTGCCACACTTCGCGGGCTTGTTGACACGAATGTGTTCGCCGTCCAAATTGCCGCAACAATGTGGGAATTTATTTTTCATTGAAAAAGATTCTGCTATAGTTTAAAATTTTTCAGTACTGGGAAATTTCATGTGTTTGTTATGCATATTTTTTCAAATAGCAGTACAAACTTCCAACACAATGCTTGCTATGGCTGTTTTTGAAATACGGAAAGGTACTGATAATTTCCGGAATAATGTTCCTGTTGTTAGGTACCTGTAAAAAGAAATATTTTTATTTTATTATAATGTAATATTTTTATATTTATTTTGTATTCAACCTAGGTTGCTTATATAGAGAAAAAATATTTGTATATTCCTATCACATTAATATTTTTATGATTGTTATAGAAGCCGACGTCAAAAACAAGTGGATAAAATTGAGAGACGTCTTCATGAAGGTGTAGCTAGTTTTCTTCGGGAATCGTGTGCGGAGATAAATAACAAAAATTGTACACTGACACTAAAGTTTATTGCGTAGGTATATGCGATAGCGACACAATAGATTTGTACAGTTAGAGTCCACAACACAAGAAGGATGAAGAACTTCACAAGATGAGTAGAAGGAGTAGAGCGGTAAGAAATAGATACAGTGAAATGATGTTAAGCCAAAGCGAAAGCGCAGCAGCGTACAGAGCGGCACAGTGATCGCGTAGAAGGCCATAAGTTGACTAGCCAGCGGTCGGTTAACAATGATGCGCGCGCGCGGTAGTGGGATGCGAGTCCCCACCTCGCGCGTTGAAACAATGGGACGACCGAGCCGCCGACTGGTTCAATCGCTAATAATAAAATACGGTGTGCTTGTCCGATGAACATACAGATTTTAATTTTACCTATACAAAAGTAACAATAATATAATATTAAAATATTTATTTTTTTGCCGTTGTTTTTAACTAACGATATTTACACCACATCACCCCCCTCTAGAGATCGTCACTACGGGCGGTAATAATCTGGAAAGTGGACTTGTCGAACAGATTTGGTCGTTCTGACATCAGTTCCTGGGATTTCCGGTAATTTGTTGATGGGTACGGATTTTTGTAGTGTGATGGCTGGCGTGTTTGTGTTGTTGTTTGTGAGGGTGTCTGGATCATGTAACATGTAGGCGGGTTTTAGCCTGTCGATAAAAACTGTGACTGTTTTGCCATTGACGAGGAGTTTGAATATTTTGTCTCCGTGTTGTAAAACTTTGTGTGGCCCTGTGTATGGCGATTTTAGGGAGCCTGATGTTTCATCCCTGAGAAATACGTGGCTCGACGATCCTAAATTCTTGAAAACGAATGTTAATCTATTACCATGACGGGATGCTGGTGACGGTAGCAATTTTCTTGCAAATGCCCTTAATCGTGCCACATAGTCTGACATATCCAGTGTGTCATCAACCTATGGCTGTAAAAGTTCCCCTGGTAGTCTAAGCGTTTCGCCATACAACATTTCGGCTGGTGTAGACCCTTGGTCCTCTTTGCATGCGTTTCTTATACCTAGTAGTACTAGCGGCAAACATTCGACCCAGTTATTTGTGGAGTGGCAGGTGATGGCGGCCTTCAGTTGCCTGTGGAATCTCTCTATGAGGCCATTACAAGCGGGGTGATAAGCTGCTGTACGCTTGTGTTGAAACCCGGCCATTTCCGACAGGTGCTTGAATAGTGCGGACTCGAACTGTCGTCCGCGGTCCGTTACTATATCAACAGGACAGCCAAATCGAGAAATCCAGCCACTCACTAGGGCCTTTGCCACTGTTTCCGCTGTTATGTCAGACGTAGGTATCGCTTCAGGCCAACGTGTGAACCGATCGATGGCTGTGAGGCAATAACGGTATCCTTGTGATAGCGGCAGTGGGCCTATTAGGTCGATGTGGATGTGGTTGAACCTAGCCTTTGGCAGCTTGAAGGTTCCTATTGGAGATGAGACGTGCCGGGTAACCTTTGCTCGCTGGCATGCTAAGCAGGAACGACTCCATTCTCTGCAGTCTTTCTTTACTGCTGGCCAAACGTATCGTTCGGTAACCATTTTGATTGTTGCGTTTGCGCCAGGGTGGCTCCACGAGTGTACGCTGTCGAAAACCCTGCGTCGATATTCCTTTGTGACATATGGTCTAGGTATCTTGCTTCTCTCGTCACAGTACAATTCGGTCTTCGATCCTGGCAGTTTTACTTTAGTAAGGCATAAGGAGGCGTTCTTGCTAAGCAGCTGTTCCAACTCAGTGTCGTGCTTCTGTGATTCGGCTAACTTGTATAAGTCTACCGGCTGTGTTATCTCCTCGATCCTTGAGAGGCTGTCAGCGACGACGTTGTTCTTGCCTGATATATGCCATATATCTGTTGTAAACTGTGATATGTAGTCCAGGTGGCGGAACTGTCTAGTTGAGCAATTTTCCTTTTGCGAGTGAAACGCGAAACATATGGGCTTGTGATCTGTGTAAATGACAAAGTTCCGTGCTTCGAACATATGCCTGAAGTATTTTATTGCTTCGTAGATCGCCAGTAGTTCTCTGTCGTAAGGTGAGTATTTCATTTGCGCCGCACTTAGTTTGCGGGAGAAAAATGCTAACGGTTGCCATGGTTCCTGGTCCTTGCACTGTTGTAGCACTGCACCTATAGCAGTGTCTGAGGCATCTGTCACTACTGCTAGTTTGGCTTCGCAATCGGGATGGGCGAGCATCGCAGCTTTGCAAAGGCCTTCCTTACAGTTATTGAAGGCCGCCATTTCCAGAGTGCTAAAATGCACTGGATAAGAGCCTTTTACTGCCCCTACCAATAGAGCGTTTAAGGGGGCTTGGTGTTGAGCTGCATCGGGTATAAATCGCCGGTAGAAATTTAGCATCCCTAAAAATCTGCGAAGTTCCCGGACGGTTTTGGGCGCCGGGTATTTTTTGATGGCTTCCACCTTCTCTGATAGCGGGCTGGTACCTTCAGCTGAGATCCTATAACCCAAGAAAGTCACGTACAAGTACCGTCCTGGAATTAAACGTGCGGTCGTCACCGCAGGGTCGCCATCCGCTGTTCTTCTTACGAGCCAGGTGTAATGGTGATGACCATGGGGAACTAGAGGGTCTGGCGGTGCCGTCTTTCAGCATCGCTTCAAACTCATCTTTTACTATTTTTAATTTGTCAGGGGCGAGGCGTCGTGGGGTACATGAAACTGGTGGTCCAGGTGTGGTCTGTATGTGGTGGACTGTATGGTGTGTTAATGTACGGCGTATGCCGTGTGGTCGAGTTATGTCGGGGAATTTCCGTAGTATGTTATGGTATGTGGTGTCACCAATACTTACTTTAACCGAGGAAATAATGTCAGACGAACCGATAGGTGAAGCCGCGGTCGCAAGCATTGTATAGCTGTCTAACAAACGTTGGTTTCTGCAATCAACAATTAAATTGTAATAAGACAAAAAATCCACTCCTATTATCGCTTTCGTAACGTCGGCTACAATAAATGCCCAAGCAAAGTCACGGCGCAACCCCAAGTTTAAATTTAAGTTAATATAACCATATGTTTTGATTGGTGTACCGTTAGCTGCGCACAGCTGGTAATCCATAGTTTCACGTCGCCCCGGTAATGCTACTCGTGGGTAGACACAAAGGTCGCTGCCGGTGTCGACCAAAAATTGCGTCCTTGATCTCCGATCGGTGACAAATACATAAGCGACCGGTGCTCGGGCAATGGTTGATCGCCATTACTGATTGCCCTTCAAGTTTTCCGCCGTCTTGTAGTCGCATGGTTTCTGACATTTCTTCGCACGTTCTCCAAACTTTTGGTGGTACCAGCAAAGTGGGAATTTACTGTAACTCGACTACGACCTTAATGAACTCAAGCGATGATTTGAATGGCTGCTGGATCTTTGTCGCGGTCGTGACATGCGGTCGATTTTTTGGGTCAGTTTTTCGACTTGCCTGGCCAGTGCAGCTATCTCGGGGTTCGCACTGCTCGAGGGTGTTGCCTTGGCGACGGCAGATGTACATGCTACCTGGGGTCCAACGACGTCATTGATTCGGTCTGCTAGCTCTGCCAATTCTTCCATCTGAGTCTTGGACTGCGAGGCGACG
The DNA here is from genome assembly GCF_003590095.1 of Trichoplusia ni. Classification (NCBI taxonomy): domain Eukaryota; kingdom Metazoa; phylum Arthropoda; class Insecta; order Lepidoptera; family Noctuidae; genus Trichoplusia; species Trichoplusia ni. Next base: position 1,901,985 of record NC_039505.1, read on the forward strand.
ATGGCCTGCGTGCCGCTTGGTAGACGACTCGTCCAAATGGTCCGGAGAAATTCTTTAGGGACGCCTGGTCCGGCGAGGTTTAATAAATGGCGGTAAAATTGCGATGGTTTGCGGTCGCCGAGTTCTTCGTGCATGAATAATTGTTTTACCTTCTTCTCGTGTGAGGCTGACATTCTTTTAATTACTTCTGCCTTGAGCTTCTCGAACTTGTTAGCGGCTGGAGGATTTTCAATAATTTCTTGTACCTCGGAAGCATACTGCGGATCAGAGTGGCCTGTGACGTAATAAAATTTTGTGTCATCCGCCTTTATGTTTGAGAGCGCGAATTGTGCTTCCATTAGCGAAAACCAAAGTGAAGGCTTCTCCGGAAAGAACGGTGGTATCCTCACGCCCACGCGGAATGTTTCGAGGTGTTTCTCGCCGCCATCTTGGCTCGCTGCGTTCGCGTGCTCACTTTTGTCTTGCATCGTGGTGTTCTTCGTCGGGGTCACCAATGTAGCTAGTTTTCTTCGGGAATCGTGTGCACACACATAGCTGACGTCAAACACCGCCGCTCAACGAAGTCTGCAGTCGCCGAACATGCTGAAGGTTCCAGCCATTATATTAGATTTGACCAACCACAGATCCTCGCTAAAGAATCCAAATTCCTACCTAGGATGTTTCGCGAGGCTATTGAGATTAAAAAACACCCTAATTTCAATAGAGAAGATGGCTGGAAGATATCACCTACTTGGGATCCAATAATAAATAAACTCAAGGCCAAACCCAAGAGCAGCGCTGCAAGACATCAAGACACAGTGAGCTCATACTGCGTAGGTCGGACTACAAATAATTAATTAAAATATGAAGGTAGAACGAGCAACATCTTCTGTCAAGACGAACGCCATCTCAGTCTGCCCGTGACCATGATACCTGCAAAGGTTTCGAAACGTCGGGAACTAAAATCTAAAATTAAACCGCGATAAAATCCGTAAAAGTAGTTTCATTTCAATGTCTAACATTCGCGTAAACCTAAGAAACCACAGTGAAATGATGTTAAGCCAAAGCGAAAGCGCAGCAGCGTACAGAGCGGCACAGTGATCGCGTAGAAGGCCATAAGTTGACTAGCCAGCGGTCGGTTAACAATGATGCGCGCGCGCGGTAGTGGAATGCGAGTCCCCACCTCGCGCGTTGAAACAATGGGACGACCGAGCCGCCGACTGGTTCAATCGCTAATAATAAAATACGGTGTGCTTGTCCGATGAACATACAGATTTTAATTTTACCTATACAAAACTAACAATAATATAATATTAAAATATTTATTTTTTGGCCGTTGTTTTTAAGTAACGATATTTACACCACAAAGGAAGCCAAGAAAGTCCGTCGTCCTCGATCGGGTGACCCAGGCAGTCCTAATAGCGATGAGACTTATATAGGCAAATGGTAGTTTTTTAAGGAACTATATTTTTTTAAAGATATAGTGAAACCTAGGCACACCCAAAGCAACTTTCAGGATTTAAATGCGGGATCTGATAACAACGAAACTCAAAATTCAGATACGGTTGTGATTCCGGAAATAGATCAAGTTGAAACTTCAGAAATGGATCAAGTTGAGACTCCAAAAATGGATCAAATTGAAAAAGTGGTGGAAAATCAAGAACCTGTTTCGGAATCTGTTAACGAAGGTTCTCTAGCTAGTCGTAATTTGATCCCCCGAAATAGATTCCCTACGACGACAGACAGCGAGTCTGGTTCATCTAGAGCAAGCGAGTTCAGGCAAAGGCAAAGACAGGCAAAAAAACCAGAACTGACGCTTTTTCTTCAAAAAATGATTGAAGTGGAAAAACAAAAAATACAAGCTTTTAATGAGAAAAACAAATAACAAAACGATGAAGACATGTTGTTCTTAAAATCATTGGCGCCATATTTCAAGTATTTAACGCCAGTACAAAAACTAAGACTGAAAAGTAAAATTCAAACTTTTATTGCTGACGAAATTAGTCTCACTACCTCTTCAACATCATCTACGCCAATATCGCAATATATATTACCCTCTCCGGTAAACGCGTCACATCATTCAATGTCGTCGGTGCGGAACTACTACGAAAATGATCCCCTAGGTCTACATGAGTACGATACTGAGCTATCCGTAAATGATTTCTAACTTTGCAGTTTGTTTGTTTTTTTTTACTTTGAACTTAAATAAACCTTTATTTTAATTTATACCTACGTAATTTGTTTTCCTTTCCTTCAATAAATTAAATTAGTCAACGAAATTCAAATCCAAAAGACTTGAAATCTCAAATATAATTTTTACAAAGTGCGTGGTTCCCAAATGTTCTGCAGAAATTGGCTGACTGATTTAATTAAAAAAAAATACTTTAACACCCTGTATATTTAAACAAGTACCTAGTAAATTATTATAGAAATTACACTCGCCTAATCGTCAGCACCAATCTTTCCTCCACACTTATAGGTCTTCTGTAGTTGGTAACAACATGATTGCAATCATCTCTGATCATATTGCATAGGTAGTCAAATGCTTCTGGTGACATAGACATATAATCATAAAATGCAGACTCATCTTCTCAGTCGTCTCAGTAAGTCAAAATATTGATTGTGAAATTCACCACGAATTGGTCTAATTTTTGACAAGGCACTTTGCGTCCCACGTTGTTTTTTTTTTCATTTCCATCTAAATCCGCATAAAACGTCATCCAAATATTTCCCGACAGCAAAAATTTTGCGTATCTGACGTCCATGGTTGTTGGTATCGACCGTGCCACTGCCCGGTCACGCTCGCTCCCGTCGTAAAATTGCGCGAGCAAGATTCGCGTAATCGCTTATTCGCGTTCTATTAGGACACCAAGTTTTTGACGTCGCGCGAACACGCGATGGTCGCATCGCTCGCATCGCATTCGCATTCTATTAGGACAACGCCTATGGTTTCTAAGTTATGTGGTTAATAATTATTTCAACTAAACTTGAGACTAATTCAATAAGTTAATCAATTGAAAGTTATAAACAATTAAATATGTTCAGTACTTTTCCTATTTCGGAGTCATACCACCGTATTAGGATTAATCTGCAAAATTTTACGGCGGTATTTTGTTTTTTAAGTTTTTGGTAAAAAATGACTTACTAATATAAAATAAAATATAAAATAATAGTGAGCGTAATAATAAGAAAATGATATAAATAACAAATTAACAACCTCGAACGGCATCTTAATACGAAAAACATAGTTTCTAAATATTTGTGTACTTACTTTTGTTGATCCGCGTTTGTATGGTAACACCTCTTACGTCGACTACTTAACACAGACTGATTGAATTTGTTGTGTTGTCTATGTGCTATACTTGCAAACGTCAGTTAAGTCATAAATTAAAAGATTTAGGATAAATAGTTTCGGTTTTGGTGTACCTACATTGAATAAAACGGGAATAAAACGCGAAAATAGAAATACCACCGTAATAGGAAGCGATTTTTACTACCGCCGTATTAGGAGCGTTTACCTTACTATACTACATTTTAATTGAATTTGTTTTGCGTATCGTATTTTAAATGAACTATACAGTTTTTATAAGAAAATAAATGTCTTTAAGCCGAATAGGGTATGACCTTTAAGTCGCTGCATAGCTTTCGGAAGGTTTTTTTGTTAAGCCTGAAATGTTGCATGAACAACAATTCTGGCATTTCTTGAATTGATTCCAATTGCCTTCGGTGTGATGTTCGCTTTTGGCGCCTCTCCCAGGTGTTTTCATTGTGTGCAGCCCACGATAAACGTAGAGAGTGCATTTTAAAATATATTGACTTCGCAAGAAAAGAAACTGTAGAGTGAACTCAGTAAACACTTGACGTCTAAAAGCTGCTCAATGAAATTCGGCCATATTGTAACGATAACTACAACGTTTGAACGTTCGTTTCGTTATCTTTTTTAACAATCACGATCGTGATAATAACGAACACCGAAAGTGCTGCTTGTCTACGCATTTGTATGGGATAAACGCGATATCGATTCGTTTCGTTATGGTTTTGTTATGAATTATAACATTGTCTTGCAACTTACGATAACGATGACGATTGACCACGTGACTTAACGCGGCTTATGTCAATCCCATACTGTTTAGTCTTATTGAACTTCGTTATCGTTTTTAAATTGTTACTTTTTCTAAGCCCCCTGGTGTATATAAATGACCTGCCATTCTATTTAAAAGGCATCTGTGACACTGTACTTTTTGCTTACAATACTTCACTTATATTTAGTAAATATAAATAGAAGTAGTTTTGATGATATTAATGACTCTGTAGCGGCACTATCACGTCGCTACATTACTTAGATACGATAGAGATAAGACATACATGTTAATTGTTGCACGTTTGTTAAGATAGCTAAACCTGTAAATCTCACGCATCTTCTTAGTATATAAGCACCAGCAATTGAAGTAATAAATAGACATTAACCATCTACAGTCTCATTATTTACCTTGCCACGAAGTCTGGCAAATTGGTGACCCCGACGAAGAACAATCAACATGACTCATTCACCCTGCAAATCAAGCAGCAGCCAACAAGAAACCTTGGAGATAGCAGCCGGAACCGCCATTTTATCCCGTATTCGGGGGTTTTGGAGGGACCAACCCAGATTATGGTTTAAGCAACTAGAAGCCATAGTAGCACCACAGAAGCAAGGCGACAATTACAAGTACTATACGGTCATCGCAAAACTGCCAAAAGAAGAAATAATACAGGTTAGTGACCTCATTACTTGCCCACCGCCAATAGAAAAGTACAAGGCTATCAAAGAACGCCTAATCAGTTGCTATGAGGAATCAGACCAACGTCAGCTCCAAAAATTATTTTCTGAAATGGATCTCGGCGAGCAGAAACCATCACATCTTCTGCGCAAGATGCGGGCCCTGAGTAACGGAAATATCAGCGACGAAACCATCAAACTTCTATGGTTGGACTTCTGCCACCATCAGTGACTTCGGTTCTAGCAGTCACAGAAGACATAGATGTGAACAAGATGAGCCAGATCGCGGACAAGATATTAATAAATTCAACACGTACAGAGGTGTCAGCTGTAAACGGAAACAAATCAGGCGACGATGCAATGTCATGCATACTAGCACAGTTAGCAGAAATGCAATTGGAACTAAATGCAATTCAGCAAGGTCAAAAAAACTATCGACGCAGCACTCAAAGTTATTCCAATCGTCGGCATTTCCTACCACGGGCAAGTTCAAGAGAAAGAAGGCACTTTTGTTTTTACCATGGAAGATTTAAAAAATATGCGCAAAAGTGTGTTCAACCTTGTGATTGGAAACAGGATCTCAACTCAAGGAACCAGGGAAACTAACTGAAGCACGGACAACGGCGGAACTCTGTGCTGTTCACCCGTCCAACCGCCTCATTATTACCGACCGAAAAAGTGGTATGAGATTTTTGATTGACACGGGAGCAAATATTTCAGTTATTAGCAAGCCACAGAGACATTAATTAATACAAAATGAACAATGTACACTTTATGCCGCCAATGGTACAAAAATTAAGACATATGGTGAAAAAACACTCTCTCTAAACTTGGGGCTACGAAGAAACTTTGTATGGAACTTTGTCATCGCCGATGTAACACAACCGATTATTGGAGCAGATTTTGTAGAGCATTATAAGCTATTAGTCGATACAGCTGGTCGAAAACTCATAGATAGGATAACTGAGCTGACAACGCCCGCAACCCTGATCAAATCGACGCAGCAAACAATCCGCACTATTAACATTGAGACGAATCCACGCATTACTCAACTATTAAATGAATACGAGGATATTACGAAACCAGCCTACTCCCTACAGCCTACTACGCCTCCACACTACTCCAAAACACAAGATTAAGCATCATATTATCACTAAAGGACCACCGGTATCAGCACGTGCAAGACCATTACCTCCTGATAAATATCATATAGCAAAGAAGGAATTTCAGACTAAGATGGAGCTTGGCATTTGTCGCCCTTCGGACAGCCCATGGGCTAGTCCTTTGCACATGGTTAAGAAAAAAAACGGTGAATAGAGACCATGTGGAGATTATAGAATGCTCAATAGCGTGACTGTACTGGACAAATATCCACTTCCACGACTAACTGATTTCACTTACATATTAGAAGGGAAGCAAATCTTTTCCAAAATTGATATTCGAAAGGCGTACCACTGCATTCCTGCAGAAAATGTGGAAAAAACTACTATTATCACTCCTTTTGGACTTTTTGAATTTCCAAAAATGCCTTTCGGTTTACGCAATGCGGCGCAAACATTCCAACGATTCATGGACTCGCTATTCAGGGATTTGGATTTCGTATTCATATTCGTCGACGATTGTCTTATAGCATCTGAAAACGAGGCTCTACATTATCAACATTTGGATACGGTTTTCAAACGTTTACATGAAAATGGATTAACAATTAATCTCGAAAAATGTGACTTTCTTTAGAGTGAAATAGATTTTCTGGGTTATCATACAACACGTCGAGGAATACGACCAACGGAGGAAAAGAACAAAGTAATTATGGAATTTGCTAAACCTACGACAATCAAGGAGCTAAGAAGATTTTTAGGAATGATCAACTTTTACAGAAACAATCTTCCTCATACCGCTGAATATCAAACTATCTTAAACAACTACCTGCACGACTCTAAAAAGAACGATAATTCTCCAATTTCTTGGAAAACAGGGGCCGAAAAAGCTTTTGATAAATGCAAGGAAAATATAATGCACGCAGTATTAACAGTTCACCCCTCTCGCACCGCCCCTTTGGCACTTCTGACGGACGCCAGTTCGACCTGTATTGGCGCAGTTCTGCAGCAGAAGTCAGAACGTAATTTGGAACCATTAGGATTCTTTTCAAAGAAATTAAGTGATACTCAACAAAAATACTCGACATTCGACAGAGAGTTGCTCGGAATATACATTATATATATTATATTTTATTTATATGGCAGTCAAACATTTTCAAAGGTTAGTCGCAGGAAGAGAATTTACTATCTTTACAGATCATCGACCTTTGACTTACGCATTTTCCCAAAAACCGTCATCAAATGATACGCCACGGCGAATACGACAACTGGATTTTATTTCACAATATTGTACCAACATTCAACATATAGAAGGACGTGACAATATTGTAGCAGACGCATTGTCACGTATAGAACAAATTGATGTGCCATCACCGATTAATTATGCTGATTTAGCAAGATGTCAGCATGATGACCAAGAATTATTACGACTTCGTAATAACAAGAATTTGAAATTTTCAAATATCAAGGTTCCGGATTCCACTGAAGTCATCGCCTGTGACATATCTACAGGAAATAATCGCCCCTATTTACCAGAAAAATTTCGGAGACAAATTTTTAATGTCATGCATGATAACTCATGACATTAAGATATTTATGGACAAGTATGAATAAAGATATAAATGAATGGTGTAAATCGTGCCTAGCTTGTCAAAAATCAAAAGTGCAACGCCACACTATATCACCTGTCGGGAACTTTATGCCATCTCAGCGTTTTGAACATCTACACATCGATATTGTTGGACCGTTACCTGTTTCTCAAGGAAAGCGATATTTAATTACAATCGTTGTACTTCTTGGCCGGAAGTATTTCCCGTTAAAGATATCACAGCCGAAACAGTAGCGCGCATACTGTATGAGGGATGGATAGCAAGATTCGGATGCCCATTACGCATTACTACGGATCAAGGTCGACAATTTGAATCAAGAATATTTGAATCACTTTCACAATTTTTAGGAGTACACAAAATCAGAACAACGCCTTATCACCCACAATCAAATGGAATGATAGAGAGATTTCATAGAACTTTAAAAGCGGCGCTAATGTCAAGAGAATCTAATGCTAATTGGATAAACGAAATTGCTTCAGTTCTACTTGGATTACGAATTTGTGTACGCGAGGACACAGCATATAGTGCAGCAGAGATGATATATGACGCACCTATAAGGCTTCCCGGAGAATTTTTTGAATCGTCACAGCCTTCCATATACGAAGAATTTGTCATAAATATACAAAAGGACATTTCCCGTATGACGTCAGCATCAAAACGCAAGAAATTTAAACAAACAGTTTTCATTCACCCCGAACTCAACAAATGCTCACATGTATTCGTGCGTTGTGACAGAATAAGGAAAAGTTTAACACCACCATACGAAGGACCTTTTCTAGTGACAAAGAGGATGGATAAGACGTTTATCATTAAAATGGGGGACAATGAAAAAGCAATATCTATAGACCGATTAAAACCTGCATTTGTCTTCAATAGTGGAACGGACGTGCCAAATTCAGAAAATAACCACAACGGGCGGAACACGTACATCACGAAGTCAGGACGGGCGGTTAAGCCGACAGTACGATTCGTCACTTGCTGACACGAGTAATCAGTCCATTTAAATACTCACCGTATTTTGAAAATACCATCATATACCGTCAGTATCTACGAGAGAACAATGGGCAACCAAAGCTCCAAAGATCAAATCGTATATAACTCCGACAGTTGCCTTAATCAAAATGAAGCCGACCATCTCAAAAGTCTTGTCCTGGAAGAGCTACGGTGGACGAGAAACATTGCAATTGGACAAATCCTCATCACAAATGGCATCCTTCTTCTCTACGGAATACTGAAGACCTTAGACAGAAGAGTGAAAACAATAGCAAGAAACAATCAGCACAAATGCAGTGGATAGTTCATCGACCGCCGCCGCCGTCACAACAAAGGCAGCAGTTTTTATTTCCTTAGAATTAGCAACAATGACATTACATTACGCATAGGATGTAATTTATCAGCAAGGTTAAGTTATTATATAATTAGGTACATACTATTTTTTTTCAAATTATATGTTAATTATTTTTTTAAAGGGGGGAGTATATGTAGCGGCACTATCACGTCGCTACATTACTTAGATACGATAGAGATAAGACATACATGTTAATTGTTGCACGTTTGTTAAGATAGCTAAACCTGTAAATCTCACGCATCTTCTTAGTATATAAGCACCAGCAATTGAAGTAATAAATAGACATTAACCATCTACAGTCTCATTAGTTACCTTGCCACGAAGTCTGGCAAAACTCACTTTCTTTAGTTACCAATTGGTTTGCCGTTAATAATTTGGTACTTAACGCTAAGAAAACAAAATGCATAAAATTCGCGATGCCAAATGTGAAAAATTTAGGCCCCAATATTGTTGTAAATAATGAGATATTGGAGACGGTAGAATCTACATTGTTTTTGAGCATTACAATTGATTGTAAACTTAAATGGGCACCCCACATTTCATGTCTTGCAAGCAAGCTTAGTTCAGCTGCCTAAGCGGTTAGGAAAGTTAGAAAATTCACCGACGTGGAAACAGCTCGTCTAGTTTATTTTAGCTACTTTCATAGCGTCATGTCGTATGGTATACTGTTGTGGGGTAAAGCTGCAGAAATTGAAACTGTCTTTGTTTTGCAAAAATGAGCTATTATTCAATATTCCAGTTGGGCTCTAGGGCTTCTCTTAGAGAACACTTTAAGGAAGTTGGCATTTTGACTGTCACTTCGCAATTCATTCTAGCCAACATATTATATATTCGACAAAACATTACTTTATACACTTAAAAATGTGATGTACATAATATCAATACTAGAAATAGGCACAAATTATGCAGTTCGTCTCACCGGCTACATAGGGTACACAACTCGTTTGTAGGGCAATGGTATTCGTATATATAATAAAATGCCCCGAGACATGCTAGACTTGCCCTTAATTCATTTAAGTCTGCAGTAAAAACTAACTTGTTGATCGCTCTGAAAGGCACAAGGCGGTTCTGTGTGGAGTTGCTGTTATTTTAATTTCATGATTGACGTACAGATTGTATGTGAAAGTTTTATAATTTTTAATGATCCACTTGGTATGTTTATTTTAGGGAAACGTTTGGTTTTATTTCAAATACGATTATGCATATATTCCTTTACATATTGAAATGTATAATTATAGTATTAATAAAATTTACATTCACAAATGTATGTACGTAACTAGCTGTTGCCCGCGACTCCGTCCGCGTGGACTTCAATTGTGTTCGGTGGTCCCCGTTTCCATAGGAATGCCGAGATAAAATGTAACCTTGACCCCCCACTACACACCTTAAATTCAGACTACCCTTGTGCACATATTTCATTACTTTTAACAAACAATGTTTATAAAAAGGGTTTTATATTAGTTTTGTCGTGTGGAGTTGCTGGACTCCCATCGACCGCGTCCCAGGTGGTGGATAGGGAACGGCCCCCAGACATGGAAGGTACTAGGGAAATCAAATACCTAGCGCGAACCAAAATCAGTAGGCATGGGCGTGCCTTTAGTCTCGTAAGACGCGGCCTAAGGGATCACACCCCGACAGAAAAGACAAAGCTCAGCAACAAACTATGAAATGGCGGACTCTAAAACATATCTACCCCAGGAGGGTACCACAGATCGTGGAGAATCCCTCCCTTGGATGGAGAAGCCCTCGCTGCCCCTTGGATTCTGGAGGGGGGGGGGGATTTTGGTCTAATATAATTACAAAAAATAATAACCCGAAACCTAATCTTACGCAGCAGATTACCATACCATCAGAGGCACCTGTAACTAATACTCAAACCCTAGAGGCAGTTTGCATGGAAAATTCTCATAAAAACGACCAAAAGGACGCTCATAAATGGCAAGAAGAGAACAGTCGCAAGAGAATGAGAAGCAGCCCTGAAACAACATCACGCACCCAAAACAAACCAAACTGAGTTATTGGCTGGCGGCACCAGTACCAACATCGAATATGTTTGCGGAACTGGAAACTTCGGAAGAAACGAAAGATGCAGACCAAGTAACTCGTCTCATCGCAAAGCCACCTCCTTTCTTCGTTGATAAGGTAGTATTCAGTAATATTCAGCCCCTATCAAAAATGTTAGAAGACGTGGCTCACGAAAATTATGAAATCAAAATCTTACAAGGTGAAAAAGTCAAAATTCAGGCTAAATCTCCCGAGACATATTCTACTATTTACAAAGAACTCAAAAGTAAAAACACTGAGTTCTTCACATACCAACCCAAAGGTGAGAAAAACTTCAGAGTAGTATTAAAAGGCATGCATCCTTCTAAAGCCTTAGAAGAATTAAACCATAAGCCAACCAATATTTGGAATATCAAAAACAGCAGAACAAAAAAGCCCCTCCCAATGTTTTTTATAGACTTGCTACCAAGTCCTAACACTAGGGATATTTATAGTATCAGATAACTCCTTAACTGTCGTATAGAAATTGAACCTCCAAGACCTAAACGCACAATTCCTCAATGCTCCAACTGCCAAAAATATGGACATACACAAAAGTACTGCTACAGACAACTCAGTTGTATGAAATGTGCTGGACCCCATCACACAACAAAGTGCCCTAAGAAAGAACGTTCCGACAAAGTGAAATGCATCCTCTGTGAAGGTAACCATCCAGCCAATTATAAGGGATGCATTGCCTACAAGGAGTTACAAAAAATCAAATATCCCATTACACATTCCAATAACCGGAAGCCTAAAACGCTGGATTCCAAGCATATCTTAAGGACCTTGATGCCACCTCAGCTACTGACTATTCTCTTTGGAAAGCAATAAGAAATATCAAGCGACCAACGACAACATCCCCACCACTGAGAAAGGCAGATAATTAAAGCCCAGTGGAACACGAGAAAAAAGTTATAGAATACCTGAAAGCCTCGGAAACACATGAAATAACGCCGATAAGATTTACCAAGACAGAAGTCAGAAGAGTAATACAAAAAGCCAAGTCAAAGAAATCTCCAGGATATGACCTTATTACAAATAAAATCCTGCAAAAACTACCTGACTCTGGGATAACAATGATTACAGAAATTTACAACGCCATAGTTAAACTTCAATTCATTCCACCACAGTGGAAAACTGCACAAATAATCATGTTATTGAAACCAGATAAAAAATCTGAGGACCCAAAGTCATATCGGCCAATTAGTCTGCTACCCATACCGTCGAAGATACTGGAAACACTGATACTACAACGAATTATGCCATTAGTAGAACAACATGGACCGATACCCGATCATCAATTTGGTTTTTCGGCAAAGGCACGCCACTATAGACCAAGTGCATAGGTTAATAAATGAAATAGACAAGTCGTTTAAAGCAAAAAGGTACTCCGCGAGTGTCTTTCTTGATATATCTCAAGCCTTCGACAGGGTATGGCATGAAGGATTATTATCTATATCTATACTAATATATAAAGCTGAAGAGTTTGGTTGTTTGTTTGTTTGAACGCGCTAATCTCAGGAACTACTGGTCCAAATTGAAAAAATATTTTTGTGTTGAATAGACCATACATCGATGAAGGCTTTAGGCTATAAACCATCGCGCTGCGACTAATAGGAGCGAAGATACATTAAAAAATGTGAAAAAACAGGGCAGATATAAATCATAACTTATTATATCTTCTACCCACGGGGACGAAGTCGCGGGCAACAGCTAGTTTAAAATAAAATCATTGTTCCCCAACTACGCCGATTACATTCTCAAATCCTTCTTAGAGAATAGATATTTCTTGGTTAACCACGGTGAGGCATTTTCAGGCCTTTGTGATATCAAAGCGGGAGTCCCCCAAGGTAGCGTCCTAGGACCGTTAATCTACCTGATCTACACCTCAGACCTACCAATCTCAGACTGCATAACAACTGGAACCTTTGCCGATGACACAGCAATCTTGGCTTCCCATGAGGACCCAACAGAGGCATCAAAAATTTGACAAAATGGAATAGACAATATTTCAAACTGGCTCAAGAAGTGGCAAATCAAAGCAAATGAAACTAAGTCAGTAAATGTTACTTTCACCTTGAAAAAAGGTGCACGTCCACCAGTAAAGCTCAACAACCTTCAAATTTCCCAAGAAGACCACGTGAGATACTTAGGCTTACACCTGGACAAACGACTCACATGGCAAAAACATATAATTCACCAAACGCAAACAATTGGCATTGCAAGTACGTAAATACTATTGGTTAATAGGTCGCCGATCACAACTATCGATGAGCAACAAGCTGCTTTTGTACAAGGCCATACTAAAACCAATCTGGACCTTATAGCATCCAACTGTGGGGGACAGCCTTTCGCTCTAACATTGAAATAGTCCAGCGATTCCAGAACAAAATGCTGCGAATGATAACCGACGCTCCATGGTACGTGACAAACGAACAGTTGCATCACGACCTCCAAGTACATACTGTCAAACAAGAAATTATACGACATGTAAAAACCTACAAAAAAAGGATCACAAACCACCCAAACCGATCAGCAAAAGTTTTGATGGAGGAAACTCACACAACTCGTCGACTAAAACGAAAACTGCCCCAGGACATACTAAAATCACAAAAAAGTAAAGTAGGATGTGACCCAGGCACATTCCGAGCATGTTATGACAGACCCTAACCAGCCAACTACTTAATGTCCTCAGTTTGTGACAGATTGTAGTGAATAAAAAAAAATAGTTTTGACCTACCATAAGCCCCCATTACAACCCTTTTTTTTTCATTTAATAGAACAAAAAATCCATACAATCGGTTCAGTAGTATTGGTGTAAAAGCGAGACAGACAGAGAGATACTTTCGCATTTATAATATTAGTATGGAAAAATGCACAGATTATCGGCATATGACAAAGTCAATCAAACAACTCAACAAATCTATCGCTATCAACCGCAAGATATAATATAGTCCTCTCCACAGTTTCGCCACATAACCGTACCTACATAGGTATCCACGACACCGCTTTCAATTTACAGCTCCTACAGTTATCAAAGCGACGGCACGCTGCAATTAAGAAAAGAGTTCGTATATCTACATCAATCGACTTATTTAAGACAAATAAATCCCTATGCGAAACTAAATGACATTTGAACTATATTTTTGCGAAAAGTCAACAGTAAAGATGGCGACAGCGGTTTGTTTGTCAGTACCATTGGAATTTAACGAAATTAATCCATAATCTGAATTTTGCGGATATATCTTGTCGACTCCAAATTAATATTTTTTTATGTTTTGTTATTCATATAATGTTTTGGTTGAAATTATTAATATAGATAATAATCGACTCCACAAATTAGTTTAGTTGTAATTTCGAAATGTAATGACGCTAACAATGGCATTCTGACAGTTGCTATGGTTACAATTTTTATTTATTCTGCCTGCTACATATCGAACCATTACGCCATTTTACGTAGTGTTGAATAATACGCTTTTATTCATAATAATATACTTTTACTTAGAATTCTTGATATATACAGTTAAGGAAAACGTAGTTGAGGTGCGTGTGCGCCATGTTGGTGGTTGCTGTCGAAATTGAATGCTTAATGCGCGTCGGCACCGTCGCTCGTCGCCGGACGCTGGTGTCCACAGAATAAAAAATGGCGGGCGCGAGCCATTGAGTTGGGACCACAGGTTAAAAACTTAGACATCCTCCCGCGCCTTGAAACTTCGTTTCAATCGTCCATGAGAGGACATATGCGATTCACGGCTCTACGGACTGTACTTTTTGTGGTTCTTATATCAGCAACTCTGCCTGCTCCATCCGACCCTGGGTAGACGGCTTCTATACGTCCCAAGGGCCACTTCAGTGGTGGAGTCAACTCTTCTTTAATAAGTACTAGCTGGCCAGGTGTTATGTCTGCTTGGCGTTTCTGCCACTAGGTGCGCTGTTGTAGCTCGCAGACGTACTCCCGAGCTCATCTGGCCCAAAAATGTTGACGGGCTTGCTCGATCCTCGCGTAGCGATGCAGGCGACTCGGATTTGGGTTAGGTTAGGTCTGGTGCTGGCAGCAAGGATCTCACGATCAGGAAGTGCCCTGGGGTGAGAGGAGACAGGTCGTGAGGATTGGAAGATAAAGGGAAAGGGGCCGAGAGTTGAGTATTGCCTCTGTCTGAGTGAATAAAGTTGCAAGTTCTTCATAATTCATATACGAACTACCCAAGGCCCTTTTCAAATGATATTTAGCAGATTTTACAGCTGCTTCATGAAGTCCGCCAAAATTAGGAGAATATGCAGGTGAGAATTTAAATTTAATACCCTCCCCTACAAAAGGTTCTGACACAGAGTTCCAGTTTGATTTTATAAAATTTCCTATTAGACGACGAGCTCCAATAAAGTTGGACCCATTGTCACACCAAATTTCTATAGGTTTACCTTTCCTACTAATAAATCTACGTAAAGCTTGAATAAATGCTTCTGTACTGAGGTCACTTACTAATTCTAGGTGTACAGCCTTAACCTTACAACATACAAAAATACATAAGTAACATTTTATTAATTTAGATCCCCGTCCTTTTCGATCATTTATTAGGAATGGTCCTGCAAAATCTGTACCCGTAATTTCGAAGGGATAGCCCGGAGTTAACCTACTAGCTGGCAAATATCCCATAATTTGCTTAACAACCACTCCATTCATACGAGTACAAATAGTACAATTTCTAAATGTCTTCTTTGCTAAAGCTCTGCTTCTAAAAGGCCAGTAATTTTCACGAACAAGTGAAAGAAGTAGTTGAGGACCAGCATGCATATGTTTGACATGGTAATAATGGAAAATTAATTTTGATAAGTCATCATCATTGGCCTAGCCTTTTCCCAACTATGTTGCGGTCGGCTACCAGTCCAACCAGTTTCAGCTAAGTACCAGTGTTTTACAAGGAGCGACTGCCTATCTGACCTCCTCAACCCAGTTACCCGGGCAACACGATACCCCTTGGTTAGACTGGTTGTCAGACTTTTTCAAGCTTCTGACTACCTGTAACGACTGTCAAGGATGTAGGAATAACAGCCGGAACCCACAATTTAACGTGCCTACCGAAACACGGAGGAACTCGACAGATGGCGCTGTCTTTGTAAACACAACTCTGTACAACTCTCTACTTTTAAAATAAATTAAAATTATAATTAGTTCAAATTAAAACAAAAAACAGTATTAAAACAGTGTGTTGGAGTATAAATATTGTGTACAAGTGTTATCTTCGAAATTAAAGCGCAATTAGTGAAATAAACAATAAAAAACATAAACGATTAACGTGTTTATAAAACTAAACATTATCAATAAGACTATGCAGTTATTCTAGTGTTATTGCAGTGTAAAAACTAAGTTTAAGTGCAACTAAGACAAACCCAGTGCTAAAACATTAATAAATAGCAATATTTCGGTGTAATTAACAAATAAAAGTGTTGTGCAGAAATTCGAAAATCAACGAGTCATTAACGGACTTCTTAAATTCAAAAATATTTCGCGAAGAAAGATATTACTAATTTCGACACGCCAATTAGAAACACAGGTAGCCGAGTTCGTACGACGAGCGCTGCACATCTGCGTGGCGTGAGTTCGCGTCCCACAGACAGCTTGTATTTTTGTGATTATTTAAATTGTTGTTAGCAATTTATTGGCAAAATATAAGTCAAACAAAATGGATGATGAAAACGTAACCCAGCGTAAACAAAGAACATTAAATGAATCTTTGAATTTGTCATTCATTTCGTCCTATTCGGAATACCTGTCAAATAGTATGCCAGATCTTTCCACAAGACAAATAAACAGTGGAGACATTGAAAGCTATAAGGAAGAAATTAAATATTTAAAAGAACAATTAGAAATAGCACATTCAGAGATAGAAAACATGAATACAGAAAATAGCATTTTAAAAAAGAAATTGACCGAACAAGAACGTAGTATTAATGAACTAAAAATAATCTGCACTAGTTCGCCGCTTAATCCAAAACCAAAAAGCACGCTTAAGAAACATAAGCGCAGGCAGTCAAATATTACTAAATTGAACAGCAGTAGTAGTGATCTTCACTTGAAGTCCGACGATGAGAAGGAATACCACGTAAATGTTGCTGAAACTGATTCCTGTACCACGAGAGCTGAACATAAAAACACACAGGCGTCCAAGAGTAACCAGCAACATACTCTCAACACTTCAAATAGGAGAACAGTTCATCAGAAACAGCAAAGTAACAACAATAGCATTATCCGAAAAGTTTGTATTTTAAGTACTAATAACAAGAACAAAATACTTAAAATCGCACAAAGCACTTTAGAAAATTATCAAATTTGCCATTACTTAACACCTAATTGTGGTATTAAGATGCTCATTAACAACCTAGAGCAAAAGTTAACCACATACACACGGAATGATTATTGCCTGATTTTCATTGGCGAAGAGGATTTTCGCCAAACTAACAACTACGTTGACTTAATAGTTGCTATACGTGAAACACTCTCAAAAATAAAACACACGAATATTATATTATGTTCTCCTACATTTAAATTGAATGGATATTCTACAATGTATAACAGAAGAATAGAAAACTTTAACAATCTTTTATATTTAGATGCATGCACTCATTACTGCGCATACTTGTTTGATTCCAACTATTACTTGTCATATGATTATAATATGTTTTGGAAAAAAAGTGGATCCGTTAACAACAGGGGCATGGCGAATATATTTGTAAATATTACTTTATGTTACAGGAATTTATAGAGGACGAATTAATGTCGTTTCTTGAGGAGAATAATTGTAATTCATCAAATCCTTCTGTAAAATACACTAAAGATCAGGAAGATAATCAGTTTTTTCTCCAATAAATATCTTAAAATTATGCACCAAAATATTGCAGGCTTAATAAATAAATCTAGTGTTCTGACTGTATGCTTAAATGAGTTATGTGAAAAAAATATAAATGTTGATGTGTTATGTATAACAGAACATTTTATTATGGAGGGCTATCAAAATCAATTATATGTGCCTAACTACTGTCTAGCTGCTCATTATTGTAGACAAGGACAAAAAAGGGGTGGAGCTTGCATCTTAGTAAGAAATGGCATTCAATGGAAGGAAGTGGATAAAATTTCTAATTTATCTTCGTCAGGGATTTTCGAATGCTGTGCTATAGAGCTTACTAATTATAAAATTATTGTAGTATGTATTTATAGAGTTCCTAACGTAAATAATGTCAACTATTGTTTCGATAAGTTTGAATCTCTTTTACGAGAAATATCACGTTGTCGTTATAAGAACATTGTAATTGCGGGTGATTTCAATATAGATATTCTCAAACGCAATAGTCATACTAGTGCATTTGAATGTCTCCTAATGCAATTTAATTTGAAATTAGCTTTAAATGAGCCGACACGTATGGCCAGTATGTCATGTTTAGACAACTTTGCGCATAATTTTAGTAAATCTTGTAAAACCAATGTATTTGAGTTTGCGTTGTCCGACCATACGGCACAGCTACTTCATTGCCCGGTTCAAACAATGTGTACCATAAACTATTGGTATAAGACCGTGAGAGATTATAGCCAAGAAAACGTAGAGAAATTCCGAAGCTACATAAAAAATCTTTCTTTTTCAGAAATTTATAACACGAACGACCCAAATGTGGCTTACAATGCATTTATCGATTCTTTTAAACTTATATACGACTTGTGTTTCCCAACAAAATTAATTAAAGTAAATATTATAAAAAAACCTAAGTGGATATCTAAAGGAATTAAAATATGTAGTCTAAAGAAAAGAAAACTATTGTGGCAAATGAGATTGAACCCAAATAGAAATAATAAAAGTTGTTTTACTGCCTACTCTAAACTACATAAAAGAATTATAAATTTGACACAAAAGGCACAAAACAACCACAATATAAAAATATCTAAAAATAAGTCAAAAACGACTTGGCAAATAATAAATACTGCAAAATATAATCTACCTAAACAAACTATCAATAAAATTAAGACTGATAACAGCATCATATCACATCCTAAGGACATAGCAGAAGCTTTCAACAACTATTTTGTAGATAAAATTCAAGCAAAACTTGCTGCCAATGACAAACCTGAATGCTGTAAAATAAACACAAATACGTCATCCATGTTCCTAGCACTCAGTATTCCGTTGGATATACATAAAATTATAATGTCATTGAATAACACGAATAGTGTGGGCTATGATGGTATTGCTACAAAAATACTTAAGTATGTATCTATGGAAATTTGTAGTCACCTTAGTTATATAATAAACTTGTGTATTAGTGCTGGTATCTACCCAAATGCCTTAAAAACATCGATCATTAAGCCGCTTTTCAAAAAAGAGAACAGAGAGTTGATGAAATGTTACCGCCCGATCTCACTTATACCCGTAATATCTAAAATATTTGAAAAATACATATATAATGAGCTTTCGAAATATGTCGAAAAACATAACATTTTATGTGACGAACAGAAGGGATTTAGAATGCACAAGACTATTAATATGGCCATATTTGATTTTTATTACAATGTCATAAGTAATGTAGATATGAGAAGACCTGTGTGTGGTTTGTTTTGTGATATGACACAGGCTTTCGATTATGTACATTATCCTACTCTTTTAAGGAAGCTAGAAGCATACGGCATTAGAGGTAATGTCCTTAATTTAATAGATTCGTACCTAAAACATAGAAAACAGATAACTGAAGTTAATCAATTTAATAAATACAATAAACATGAAGATGTATTTCGATCGACAGAACGCGAAGTTACATATGGTGTACCGCAGGGAAGCGTCCTCGGTCCTTTTTTATTTATACTTTATATCAATGACTTCCCAAAATTCATAGAACAACAATTGACTTTATTTGCAGATGATAGCACCGTTACTATACCGTGTAATAATTTAGAGACGTATGAATATGATATAAATAATGCATTAAAATCCGTTGTAAGCTGGCTAGATACAAACAACTTAAAAATTAACTTAAGTAAAACTAAATTGATACATTTTAGACAACGGATACCTAATAAAAACGTAAACGTACAATACGATAGTAATATTATAGAGGCAGTTGAAAATACCAAATTCCTAGGGCTTGAGATAGATATGAAACTTAATTGGAAAGCTCATATAGAGATTTTATGCAAGAAACTCAGCAAATCTGCATACGCCCTATACACTTTGTCGTCAATTATATATACAGATGCACTACTTACCGCTTATTACGGCATAGTTGAATGCCACTTACGCTATGGCATAATATTTTGGGGCAATGCGACCGATAAGGAAACAGTATTCAAGGCACAAAAAAGATGTGTAAGGGCAATGTTTAAACTTCAAACAACCGATAGCTGCGTACCTTATTTTAAGAAATATAAAATCTTAACGTTACCCTGTTTGTATATATTAGAAGTGGCTGTGTTTGTAAAGTCGAACCCGAGCCGTTTTAAACGACTTGCCGATACTGTTCCACGAAACAGACGCGACAATAGCCGACTATGTCTCCAGACCACTAAGACTACTTTAATGCGCAAAAGTGTCTTCTGCATGGCTCCGATCATTTACAATAATATTCCTAAGTCATGGAAAGAATTACCTACTAAAATGTTTAAAAATAAGTTAAAGCAATATTTAGTTACTAAAGCATACTATAATATAGGAGAATTTCTATCTGACAAAGACATTAAACTAGTCGCTAAGTAGTCTAAGTAGGTACCTATTTAATTGTATACTGTTAAGCATTATTTAAATTTATTTATATTATGTTTAGAGTTTCATCTAGTTTTAGTTAATGATACTTATTTGTATAATTTAATTGCTTAGTTTTGATGTATAATTTAATGTGTATAATTTAGATTGTAATAACAACAATTTGTAAATGTTTGCACGCCGAATGGCAAAATATGGCAGAACTTGTTTATTTTATAACACCATTTACTTTGTACCCATATTTGCAAAATAAATATATCTTTATCTTTATCTCGTTATGACAAAAATGGTCACCCATCTACGGACCAACCGCGTCAAGCATAGTTTAACCTGTGATCGAATCACTTATGCGGTTATAGCTTAGCCACAAGCTCCTAATAATTTTGATAAGTAATGCTTAGAATCAATAATAGCTGGATGTCGTTTCATTGGCTTAGCCTTTTCCCAACTATGTTGGGGTCGGCTACCAGTCCAACCGGTTTCAGCTAAGCACCAGTGTTTTACAAGGAGCGACTGCCTATCTGACCTCCTTAACCCAGTTACCTGGGCAACAAGATACCCCTTGGTTAGACTGGTTGTCAGACTTTTTCAAGCTTCTGACTACCTGTAACGACTGTCAAAGATGTAGGAATAACAGCCGGGACCCACAATTTAACATGTCTTCCGAAACACGGAGGAACTCGTTATGACAAAGATGGTCACCCATCTACGGACCAACCGCGTCAAGCATAGCTTAACCTGTGATCGAATCACTTATGCGGTTATAGCTTAGCCACGAGCTCCTCTCATAGTCAAATGTTGAGTTTTGCAGACGACCTCCAACTCTTGGCAATCCCTTGTCATCAATAAATGGTGTCAAACTTAATAGTGGAGCTGCTTTACATTGTTTTTCAAAATTAGGAAAGCTTTCTTGTTGAGAAAGGTACACTAGTTTATTTTCAGCTATGGCTAACTCTTCTTCAGTTAAATTGTCCTTAAATTATTGTTTACATTTTACGACGTAATTTCGAAAAACTAGAATAATTTGTTATTTTAATAACTATATTATCTGATTGTGACGTGTCAACACATGAGGTGTTAACAAGTACCTCAGGTAATTTTGTGCGAGTTAACTGGGAACCTTGGCATGGCCAATGTTCCTCTCCTTCTTGTATGAAAGTAGGTCCCTGCTACCATAATGATAATAATGGTAACTCTTTTGGGTTTACACCTCGAGATGCAATATCAGCCGGGTTCTGTGATGCAGGGACATACAACCACTTACAATTATTACATAATTAATGAATAGATACAACTCTATGTGCTACAAAGGTTTCGAGCTTTAGTGAAGGAGTACACAACCAACCCAGTAAAATTTTAGAATCTGACCAAAAAGTTTTACAGGCTAAATCACAACGCAGTGATTTAGCTACTTTATTACATAGTCTTGCTACAAGAAGAGCACCGTATAATTCCAATCTGGGTATAGTTGTAGTCTTCAGTGGCGCTACCTTTGCTCTAGCGCATAATAGTTTTACAGTACAGTTGCCTAGAGCATCAGTTGACCTAATGTATATGCAGCCGGCATAAGCCTTCATGCTAGCATCAGAAAAGGAATGCAATTCTATTTTTACAGGATCACTACAACAGGCATGTCGAGGTATTTCAATAGTTTGCAAGTAGTGAACATTATCAATAAATTTCTTAAATGAAGTATGTACATGAAAGGGAATTTCCTCATCCCATCCTAATTTGAAAGACCATAAATTTTGTAAAATCATTTTACATACAATAATACAACAGCTAATCAAACCCAATGGATCAAAAAAACTAGATTTTATAGATAGAATGGAACGCTTAGTGAATGGTATTCCATCTTTACAATCTTGCACTTTTGAAGAAACTATAAGAATGTTGTCAGTATTAGGGTTCCATTCGATTCCTAATGCATGACTTGGGGATAATATTATTTTAAAATCATCTTGATTACCGTCAATTGTAATTTTATTATGTTGCACACTGTTGACTGCCAATATCAACCACTTCTCCTACCGCGGGTCTGCTGGTAGAGATTTCTTTAGAAATAAGCAGCACCCTTGTACATCCTATTTTGTAATTTTGTGTTTTTCTTTATTTTTTGTGTGTACATAAATTATTAAATAAAATAAAATAAATAAAATAAAATATGGAGAAAATGTCGTCCTGCACAGTGGGCCTTACCAAAGGTAAGTCATTTAAAGAAACACCTGAATCTGTTTTCAATGAAGCATTGAAAACTACACGACATTTTGTCGTTTCACTCTGTTCTCTAATAACAGGGTGATGTGGTAAGAGATTGACAGTTTCAGGTTTTTCAATTACAGTCAAATGACCTAGGGTAACTTATTCATTAATGAAACTCACATACTGCGCTTTTATGTCAGGTTGCCTTTTAAATCGTTTTTGTAAAGAATCTAGACAATGTTTTGCTCTAGGATATGAATTTCCTAGTAATTGAGGACTATCACGTAAAGGCAACGTGACACAAAACCGCCCTTCTTCCGTGCGACGCGTATGTTTCTTGAAGTGTTCCTAACAGGCTTGTTCTTCCATGGACAGCTTCGCTTTGTCAGGCAGCTCCTCTAGCTCCCAGAACTGCTTCAGCCGAATCCGTATAGCTTGACTAAAATTACAGCATATTTCCTTATTAGGTACATTCAATTGACACATGATAGGCCCTACAACTAACCAACCAAACTGGGAGTTTTTTAATACAGGTTTATGGTTACCCAATTTAATCTGCTTAGCAGGACAAATAATCTCCCAAAAAACATCTGCTCCCAATAACATATCTATTGTTGATGGATTAAAGAATGTAGGATCTGCGAGTGTGATATTTCTAGGTATATCTAGAGTGTCTACATCAACCTTAGAACTGGGTAGGTTGCTTGTGATTCTTGGGATAACAAACAGTCTTATGTCTTTACAGTATGAAGTAGTGCACGACTTAACAGTAATATTACAGCATTCTAGAGCAGAAAATGACATATTATTTATACCTGTTACTGATATTGAGTTTATTTTTTCACTGTTTATACATAACTTAGCTTTTAGTGATGCAGAGATCAATAATGATTGACTGCCACAGTCCAACAGGCACCGTATTTCATGGCATTGGTTGTTTACATGCAATTGCACTATAGCTGTTGACAGGAGAACTTCATTCTCAATACTGGATGATAGTACAATAGGACTACAGGTACTAATTGGTTTTGGAACATTTTTTTGTGAAGCAAGGTATTATGTTTGCGTTTGCAAATTCTGCATTCTGCAAAGTGACCACTTCGTAAACAATTTAGGCATATTCTTAATTTAGAAACTTGTGCATTCCTATCCTCTATAGACATGCTATTGAATTTATCACAACCATAAATAAGGTGAAGTGGCTAAGCTATAACCGCATAAGTGAATCGATCAGGCAAATGTAACTCCTGTAGTGAGTAAACCATTAGAGTCGGACACAGTGCATAATTCTATAACATTAAATGAGACTTCATATTACATGTTCTCAGATAAGTTAGGTGGAAATCTTGGTAGTCTAACTAACTCATACTCAGGGAGTTCAATTACTAATACCTGTGTTCCTGGGATCAGCATCAGAAAGCTGACAAACATGATTTTAAAATCAGAAATTAATTTGGGTTCCACTATTGTCCTACTGTATGGCGACAGTTTAAATGTATATAGAGAGGACTTGATAGAATGTGTCCAACTGATGTAAGATATGAACAATAAAAACAAATGTAAATTTATTATTGGAGCTTTACCATATGGCAATAATTTATCTAGCACTCAAAATGAACACATTTATAATTTAAATAAGCTTCTGTCCACGTTATGCCACCACCATAATAATGTTATTTCAATGTTTGACATAAACAAGTTTACTAGTAGATTTAAATTAACTAAATATACAATGTATATGCCTATTAAATGTAAGAGACGAATTGCTAAGCTTTTAGCATATAATTTACAATATGACACTGGTACTAATAGGGTACTTAAGACT
Organism: Trichoplusia ni; assembly: GCF_003590095.1. NCBI lineage: Eukaryota > Metazoa > Arthropoda > Insecta > Lepidoptera > Noctuidae > Trichoplusia > Trichoplusia ni. The sequence continues at coordinate 1,926,588 of NC_039505.1, forward strand.
TTGGATTGTGTTAGTAGTATTACTAATACCTCTTTTGACACATCTAGTAGTTTAAACTACAAGATGGGACAAAGGGTGGCCCTCATCAATTAAATGTTGTGCATCAAAACATGCAGGGCCTCTCCGGCAAGGATTTAGAATTAAGTTTATTTATAGAAAACTATAGTGTTCAGGTGTTATGTTTGACTGAACATTGGTTAAAAACCCACGAAATTGGTTGTTTTAATTTCGATATAAGTCAAAAATAAGTATAGGAACTGAAAACTTCTTACTAGTAATAATTATTTAACAATAATTAGTTTTTGAAAAAATCAAGGCTTAGGAGTCTTCTGACTACGGCCACGCTAGTAATAAATGGGTCAAAATCGTACTGCTTACACTGTTTGTTGAATGTTCTGCTTGCGCGCACAATATATGAATTTTGTCTATAATTTGTTGAGCTGAAGGGTACCCGTATTGGTGGATTAAATCGAGTTTTAGATGGAACGTTTAAGTAAATTTTAGATAAGAGTTCGGGGCTATCAATGTCGTTGTTTAAAATTTTTAACAGTTGAATGCAATCAGTGATCTCACGGCGAGTACTTAAAGGAAGTAAGTGAAATTTTCTGCACAGACTATGGTAGTTATCTGAATGATACGGAATCTTCTGATGAAAACATAAATATTTAATAAACCTTCTCTGAATACTCTCTATTCGTTCGATATATTTATTGTAAACTGGGTTCCAAATTGCGGAAGCATATTCCAGGCTACTCCTCACGAAAGTGCAATAAAGAATTTTGAGGGTTTTTGCTTTAATAAAACATTTTGACAATCGCATGATGAACCCCAAAGCTTTAGATGCTTTAGCCACTATAGCATCAACATGAGAGTCGAAAATAAGCCTAGAATCATGATACACCCCTAAATCACGAACAGAATTGCACCGAGGTAGAGCCTGACCATTAAGAGAATAAGACGTGGTTAAGACAGACCGTTTACGGGAGTACGTTACGACCGAGCATTTGGCGGGATTAAGATCTAACCTGTTTGATTGACAATAGTCTTCGAGTCGTCGAAGATCAGCTTGAAGTGCAGACATGTCCTCTAATGATGATATAGCAGCAAAGATTTTCATGTCGTCGGCAAAGCATAATAATTTCGACGATCTCAGACATGCGTCGATGTCATTTACATAGACCGTGAACAATAGAGGACCCAATAGGGATCCTTGTGGACATCCACTGGGGACAGAAATCCAACTAGAAGTATAGTTATGTAGTGCTACTGCTTGAGATCGATTTTCCAAGTAAGATGAGAACCACCTCAGCAGGTCACCACGTATACCCATACTGTTTAGCTTCTGAAGAAGGATAAAATGGTCAATACGATCAAAAGCTTTACTATAATCAGTGTAAATGACATCGACCTGGTTACCCTTGTCCATGGCGGCAGTGAGAAAGTCATTTAGCAAGATAAGGTTCGTAACAGTGGACTTACCTCTAAGAAAACCATGCTGGAATGGGCTGAATGCATGTTTTAAAGCAGAATACACCTGATCATAGACAATCCTTTCGAGAATCTTAGCGATAACGCACAGCTTGGATATTGGCCTGTAATTGACTACTTCCGTTTTATCGCCTTTCTTATGGACAGGTGTTATAAAGGCTGATTTCCATAATTTCGGAACTATACTACAGGCCAATGATTTCCTAAACAGAATCGCAACAGGGAGAGCTAGCATCGTATAACAAATTTCGGTGAAATATTGTCTGGACCCGCTGCTTTGGATGAATCTATGTTTGTGAGTAACTTATTAACTTGATCTACACTAACTGATATGCTAGAAATATCATATGAGCTAGCTGACTCTAAAGGAGGTGCGCAAACATAATTAGTGTTAGAGGAAGAATCGAGAAAATTAGAGTGAAAATATAAGGAAAAGGCTTCACAAATAGACTCACCAGAGGTCAAACTTTGATTGTTATAGTTTAAAGTACTTGGCACAACATTTGAATTATGACGTGATTTGACGAAGGTCCAGAAATGTTTAGGATTATTTTTGATCGCATCCTCTGTAAGTTCTAGGTAACGCGAATAACACTGTGATTCTAACACTCTCACTCGATTGCGTAATAACTTAAAAGTTAATTCATCAGACTTATTACCGTAAGTTTTAAATTTTTTGAAATATTTATATTTTTCCTTAACTGCTCTAACAAGTGCAGCACTATACCAGACGGGAAATGATTTATTACGATTAAATTTACGCGGTATATATGTTGCTTGAAGGTTCGAAATTGACCTATTAAAAAAATCAACGGATTCATCAATCGAGCGCCCAGAAAATTCCAATTCCCAATCAATCTTACTGACCTTGTCGTTGATGGAATCATAATCACCTTTATCGTACAAATACTTCAATCGCGGTGCATAATCCAGAGCGGTAATTTCTGCAAAATCCATGTTTATTAGTAATGCCGGATGGAAGGTATCAATGGGCACTAATGGATCTAAACATTCGACAACATCGACTGAATTGTTACTTAAAACCAAGTCAAGGATTCTACTTTGTTTATTGATCACATTATTATATTGATCCAAATTTAAAGTAAACAACTCATCAATAAACAAATATTCGTCACTAGACTTGAGATTCGATGGCCTTCTCACACGAGAATGATTATTATCCGATGATAACCATTTAATTCCACTCATGTTAAAGTCTCCAACAATAAGAAATGTGTCTGATATATTACTAATTACATTATGGTTTAACTTTACAAGGAAGTTAGAGAGTTGTGAAGAAAAAGAGAGACCTAAATTTTGTTCACATAAATAGACAACACAAAGATGTAGAGTGAAATATGATCGGCTGTTTGATTTTTTCAAACGAATACTTAACCAAAGATCCTCTGCCTAAGAGAGAAAAAGCGGCTGAAAGACAACAGATAACTCCCTACACACTGCAATAAGCACGCCACCGCCCCTAGTTTGCCCAGTCGCACCGTAATCCCGATCACGGCGCCAAACAATATAACGGTCATCAAAAATTTCCGAACTCAAAATCCCATCTAACAACCATGTTTCGGTGAGAACAATGATGTCAAAAGAATTTAATACCATATTACGATAAAAAACGTCAGTTTTAGTGCAAAGCCCACGAACGTTTTGATAAAAAATATTTAAACAACAGAATACAACATCATCTTTAGATAAAATAAAAACGTTCCATATTAAATTAAGAATAGTAGGGTACATTAAAATTAATAGTGTGCAAAAGCGGTATATCTTTAATAAACTAACGCTCGAACTTGAGTACGGCAATTCATTAAATGTGCGAAAGAACAAGCAACACCGTCTACGCGCATACATAGGTACGCGCATGAACGGGACAAATATACTACCGAGCGAGTCAGCTTCAACGTTAACAGCGCGATAAGCAGAACAAAAGAATATTATGTGGACACAAAAGAGCGGTGAAAAAGTCATTAGTGCAGCAGAGGTGCTAAACCTTTTACAATAATCAGAATTTAGAATGTTATTAATTAGCAATCTAGTTGAGTAATATTTAAAAAACACAGTACGTAGCAGTAAATGGAGAATACTAAGTAAAAAACATATCAAGCAATCTTGTTTAAATCCGCGTCTTTTCTAATTATTACGAGCTTTGAGGACTGATTTTTCAAGACATGGATTTTACCATGCTTAACCCATACATACTCATATGATTTCTCTTTGGCGATGGCCTTGACTCTGCTTAGCAATTTCTTATGTTCGACGCTCAGATGGTCATTGATGTAGATACGATTCGACGATCCCTGATAACCAATGTCGGGGGCAGACAAGTCTCTGTTAGCGCGAGCAGCCGCAATAAAGTCCTCTTTAATGTAACAGTTTAGAAAACTCACAATTATAAGCTTTTCGCTGGAATTATATATGGGAACTCTGGAGATATAATTGATTTGGGTTTTCGGACAATTGTAGTTGATCATGCGGCTGATAGAATCAAAGATTGAAAATAGATTCTCATCTTTTTTAAGAGGAACTCCCTTGATCTCCACATTATTTAGGCGGGACCTTTGATCTTGTGATGCAAACTCAAACTTGATCTTCGCAATATCAGTCTGCAAGCAATTAATTGACTCCTGGAGCTTTTCAAGTTCGGTAACTTTAAGTTCCAAATCAGACAGCCTGGAGCCATATTCCTCAAGTTTGGCACTCGTAGATTCACATGTCCCCTTTACTTGGGACAGTTCACCTTTAATTTCTTGGATATCGTCCATCAATTTCGGCAAGCTAAGTAGCTGTCGTTTCATGTCTCTTAATTCCGACAGTATGGTTTCAAGAGATGCCGGTTCATTATTAGACACGGCTGGTGACGAAATCTTGCATGCGGAGCATCTCCACTGCGCCCTTCTCTCAGCACCCAATTTTTTCCAGCCCCCTTCCGAAATTTTTGCACATCCAAAATCCATAAATTTATTGCAACTTGTGCATTGGACGCCTTCATTAGCAGTGATGTTACAAATGCTGCACGTTTTCATTATAACAAATCGTAGACAACCTATTTATTTAACACAACAAAATTATGGAACTCAAATATTAACAATTTGTTTGTTTGTGAATCTAACCAAAGGTTGACAATATATTTTTAAAGCGACGCGTACTGACTATTTGAGTGTTCACCAACGACTGATACTATTACAGAAGTTGCCTGCCCTGTCAATGATGCTTTTAAGTACTGAAATTTATTTATATCATTTAATGCTACATTGTTATGAATAAGTGAGTTAAATGTGTCATAGAATTCTAACCATGTATTGTAATTGCCATCAAAGGTTGGTAGCTTTACAGTAGGGAACTTAATGCTCTTAATGTTATTACCACAGCAGTGGTTTGATTCTTGGCTATTTTGAGACTTAACACTCTCATCAACATCATTACTTCCTATGTTTTCAATTAATTCTTGAGCTGAACTAATTACAAAAAAATATAAGTTTTCAGTTACATTTCTATCTGAATCTTTTCCGGGTTCCTCAGAGGCACCTTGAGTATTTAATTCACTTGAAACTTCGTCTTGTAAAAGCTCAATCTTACATTGAATTGTATCATACTCATCAAACAATACTTCAATTTTGCTTAGCTGGACCTTTAATTCATTGACTTGCTGCTTTGAAACATCAACAATTTTCCGAAACTCTGCTAGGTAATTATTGAAGTGAGTAAGTCTGCCTTTCAGTGAGGCCCGATTTCTAATTAACACGTTTAACTTTCAAATCAAATATTGCAATTTATAAATACCTGCACTCCTGGCAAACCTTCATGAAACCTCTGCAATATCCACTCCTATACTCGGCCACCCGTAGCTCGTAGGCCTTTGCACTGGCCGCCTCCGCTTAGTTAGGTTACTGTTGGCCACGCGGTAAGTTTGAGATAGTTTTATGGCAGTTTTTTCCGAGCTGAAATTGCAGAAATCATGCGTCAATTCCCAAGCAGAGCAAGTGTGCGAGATGTATAGCTTTGCACGTGCTTAAAGCGGATTGCAAAGTAGCTGACTGCAATCCTAATTGAAAAAACTCACACGTGTGCAACAAGTCAAGGTCAAATCATTTTCTTAGCTAGTTCTAATGATTAGCAGTAAATTTAGATTAGAATACAGATGAATAGTTTGTGTTGCAGTTATGTTAGACTTAGAGATAGATGATTACGCACAAACTTGCAACAAAATTCACACCACTGAATGCAACTAAGGTCTGTGGGACAGAAATAGGGTTAGAATTGGACGAATTATGGGTATGGAACGGGCAAACCTCCCTTATTGAAGACGACCTGCTGCCAAGCCACTGGATTCCAGACTCTAAACGCAGCCAATCACTCACGCCACGCCACGCTCACGTGCTTGTAAATTTTTCGTCTTCTTCCGTGTTTCCCGCACAGAAAGTCCTTTCACGGTCGCCAAATTGTTTAATAATAAGCTTTTATTCATATTAATATACTTTTACTTAGAATTCTTGATATATACAGTTAAGGAAAACGTAGTTGAGGTGCGTGTGCGCCATGTTGGTGGTTGCTGTCGAACTTGAATGCTTACTGCGCGTCGCTCGTCGCCGGACGCTGGTGTCCACAGAATAAAAAATGGCGGGCGCGAGCCATAGAGTTGGGACCACAGGTTAAAAACTTAGACACGTAGTAAGGTCCAAAAGTTTCCGGCCTGAACTATAAAAATGAAGGATAAATCTCAAACAATTTTTATTATTTTTCAATATAGTCCCCCTTAATTTCTGTCTCACTTTTCGCACCGCTTTGTTGACATTTCAATTCCATTAAAAAAGTAGTCTGAAGTTTTTCTACAAAATGTGCCAAAACCGCGGGCTTCACCTCTTCATCCGTGTTATAATTATTTCTAACTTTTTCCTCGCAAGTCGGATTTCAATTTTGAAAATAAATAATAATCGCTTGGGGCCAAGTCGGGACTATAGGGTGAATAGTCGAGCTCAGTGAAACCTCATTAAAATAAAAAATAAAAATAAAAAGTATTTATTGTAACCAAAAATAATACACAACTTGGAGTACTTAGCTTATGTAAATAGATTAAAAACAAATCTTTGTATACTAACATCTAAACTAGGCCGAGCCTGTATCTTAGATGTTAGTTCCTTCCATTGATACAGGACTATAGTACTAATAAATTAACTACTCACTTAACAATATCGCACTTACTTCGTGTTATAAGTACAATAACTTCAACATTCACACCTTACAATATTTTTCCTTTTACAAAACAAGGGATTTGGACAGAATTTAAGTGACCTCACTATAGTGAATACATGATATAAATCAACATGCGGGTAGTTTACGAATGTAGCGTAAGTCAATAACAGAAGCAAAATATCTACTTTTTATAGAAATACCGTCACAATAAAGACATATTTCAACCAGATTCCTTATACTTAAACTACTTAAACTATGAACTTGGACATATTTTTACCTTAGTTAAATAAATATGTTGTGTAATGTTTAATGTTGCACTGTTAGATAAAAACGGTTGATGATTATAATAATAATGAAGTTAAAAGATATATTATATAAGATACATATTATTTAATTTATATATATATATATATATTTTTTTGTTTTTAATCTTGTACATATTGTTTCTTCTTTCTTGTTTATTGTAATTATTATTATTATTATTCATGCCTAATTTATTTTGCACTTTATAATTAACTTTAAAGCCACCAATAAGCTGTTGTTGTTTGTTTTTTTTATTATCATTATTGATTTATTTATTTTATATAATATTTGTAATATTTATTTAGTAGCAGTTTATTGTTTTTATCTACAAAGTACGAACGGAGTTATTGGCCGAGATAGCGTATATTTTTTATTTGTGAGTTCATTTTAATACTAAGAATAGGTTTTCGATGTCTTCATAATTTTGTGGTTTTAGCCAATTTGTTAGGACTTTCTTGCATTGATAAGTAGTAAGCAGATAAATTTTTAGTATTATATTTATTTTATTGTAAAGCATAGGGCCAATATAACATTGAAACTTGTTAATAAAGAAAGAATTATAAGATTCAGTTGGGCACACTTTATCAGTACGTCTAGACGTTTTTGTGTGACTAAAAGTTAGCTTTTGATGTTGAGACAATATACTTTGTTTAACAAAGAGCTGTCGAACACTTAGCACATCACATTCGGAAAACAAATCAGCCGTTGGATATCTGAATGGCTTGAAGGTCATGACTTTGAGTAATGATCGTTGTGCTCGTTCTACCTTAATTAGGTGAGTTTTACGTGCACCACCCCAAGTAGTAATACAGTAGGTCAAGACAGACTGTGCTAGTGCACAATATACTGTTTTCAGAAGGGTAAAGTCTACCACGTGCCTTAGAATTTTAAAGACATAAATGAGTTTTCTTGTTCTTTGTTCTAACAGCTCTAAATAAGGACGCCACGTCAGGGTTTGGTCGAGAACTATGCCTTGATATTTTATAGTTTCAGTTCTCTCTAGATTCGTGCATTCACAGGTTTCTTTAGACATATCACACGAATGTAACTGAATTTTAAAACTTTCTGCAGTGTTTTGGTTTTTGAGACGTTTAATGAGAGCAGGTTCTGATTAAGCCAACCCAAAACTTTTTGTAGCCCCACTTCTATATGCTTCCGGATGTCTTCCCAAGTTTTTCCATAGAAAATTAAAGCTGTGTCATCAGCAAAAGCGAAAATTTTACAGTTTTGAAGGTGTAGGTTACATAATTTTTTTATATAAATAAGAAATAAAGTAGGACCAAGGACACTTCCTTGGGGCACGCCATTTGTAACGGGTGTGTCATGACTATAGTAATCGCCTATCTTTACTCTCTGGTTTCTGTCATTTAGGTAGTCTCGAAACAAATCAAGTGTCACACCTCGAACCCCATTTTTTCCATTTTGCTTATCAGAATAGGAGCAGAAAGTGTGTCAAATGCCTTTGCTAGGTCTAGAAATACTCCTACACATTTATCTTTCTGGTCAATGTGAGTACGAACAAAATTTGCTAATTCAGATACTGCGTGCGCGGTCGATGTTACCTCTCTAAAGCCATATTGGTTATAAGATAAAATATTTTGCTTTTCTAGGTACGAGATAAGCCTCTTGTTCATTATTTTTTCTAAAATTTTCGAGAGCGCAGGCAGCACCGAGATAGGGCGATAATTACTGACACAGTCTCTGCTCCCAGATTTATGGATAGGGTGCATTATGGTTATTTTAAACACTCGAGGAAATTTACCAGTTGCCATCGATAGATTAATAATATGTGTTAGGGGGGGAACAATTATGTGTCTTGCCATTATTATGAATTTTGTTGACAGCCCGTCCCATCCCACGGCACTATCTGTTTTTAAATTCATAATCACAGCTTCCACTTCTTGTTCAGTAACTTGTAGCATAACCATTGATTTAGTTGGTATGCACATAGATTCATCAATTAAGTTGTTGTTAGTTTTTATTTTGTTTGCTAGTTCTTGTGCTACGGTGGCAAAGTAAGTGTTTATTTTTTCTAAAGATATTTCGGGCGTGGGGCCAATTTTTAATAGTTCAGATGAAGGGTTCTTTTTATTTTCTCTATTTGTGATGTTATTAATTATTTTCCATTTCATTTTTGGGTTGTTGGCGTGTTTAGTTATTTGTTCTTTTTCAGTTACGCTTTAAACGTTTCAGTAAATCATTGCAAAAGTTTTTGTATCTATTGTAAGTTTTGTGTAAGATTATATTGTTAGGCTCCTTTTTGAATTTTAAATGCATTCTGTCACGGTTTTTAATACATCTTACTAACCCAGGCGTTATCCATGGCTTGATACATCTAATTCGCTTTGGTATCAGGACTTTAAGGGTATTGTTCATAATTGCACTATTGAGGATTGACACTAGTTGCTCTGCGGACCAGTTAGCATCGTTAGAGTCTAAAACATTTTTAAAGTCTTTTAGTTTCAATTCAGCAAGAACATTTTCAAAATTTACTTTGTTTACTGTATAATTTATTGTACTTTCATTTTTGTTTTTTACAGTTATACATGACATAACAGGCAAGTGATCAGTCAGAGGACATTGAAAAACCATTGTCACAGATTGAAATTTAGACTTGATCATTGCATGATCATAACATTTGTTTTCCCTTGTTGGATAGAGATGCCCTGCAAGAAATTCATAAGAGGCTAGCAAATCCATATACTCAACAGAGTTATTATCTTCGGTATGCAACTTCACATCTATATTTAGGTCTCCCATGATAACTATATTGGAGTGATTTTTGTAAGTGTGTAATAAATTTTCCAGGGATCTTATAAAGTTATCTATCTTTTTGTAAGATGGTGATCTATAAATACCTATCACGATAGTATCACTGTTTACCTTTATGACCATACATGTAGCATCAATTAATGTCACTTCCTCTACAGAGCATCCCAGTCCTTCTTTTGTATAAATTACAATTCCGTCATTTTGATTGCGGTTTATTTTTGTGTAATTAATCTCGTAGTTCGTTAAGGAGGGAAACTGAACAGCTTTTGAATTCCATGTTTCTGTTAAAATGATTATTTCGGATGTTATACCAAGTCTGGATAAGAGAATTTCTAACGCCGCAAAATTTTTAGTAATACTTCTAATGTTTTGTGACAAAATGCTTATACTATTTCCTATAGCACTATGTGATGCCAATAGATGTTTGCAAGACTCAGGATCCGTTAAAAATGATGGTCCAACTAAAATGTTATCTATATTGTTTATCAAATTATAATTGTCCGTACAATCGAATTTTATAGTAAATTTCGTAAGTAACAATACAACTTATTGGCAATAATATTTGTTTCATAATAGGTACTTTACAAGAAAAGGGTTCTATTTTTGATTGTTTTGTTGCACGGTATTGCATTTGTGTGCTCAAATAATTATGAAATGTATATGGCAATTCTGGATTTTGGTGAGTATAAGACATAACATGTATGGTATTGGGAATATTACTTCTATAGGGTGAAACATTAGTAATTTTAAGGAAAGCTGAAAACTGAAAACTAATAGATAATAAATATAAAACGAAAACTAGTCAAATTTCATTTCTTAGGGAGATTATTTGTGACTCATCCTTTACTTCAATGCGTGGACCTTCCGTTCCTTTACGAAGGCAAACTTTTCCGTAGCTGGTCCAGCAGTATTTATATTCTTTGGTCTTGGCCAGGTCTCTTGCAAGGAAGAACAACCTTCGTCCTTTGGAAGTTAATGCTTCCGAGATATAAACCGGAGTCTGTTGGTCACGGAAGCCTAAGTCAGCAGCAGTAAGTTGATTGTTAGGATTTTGTTTCTTGTGTAGTTTGATTCCTTGAATGATTTCGTTCTTTATTAAGACTGAATTTAGATCCACAATGATTGTCTTTTTCCCTGATTTCCCATTAATTCGAAATACATCTCTGACATCAGGTTTTTGTATATTCACATTAATTACTTTGCAGGTATTTTGTACCACATTCATCAGATCAGATTTAGTTTTATTTTCAGAGCACATTGGCACATTTCTTAATTCTATAGAAGACGATTTTGAATATCTCTGCATATCTTCGATTGTAAATTCAAGTTCAGATATTTTTGATAAATGTTTTTTACGTTCGGTTTCAAGTCCATCAACTTTTTTCAGCATATCATGATATTGTTGGTTAATGAATTGTAGGTTTTTCTCAATTTCTTCGTTAGTGTGTTTGATTTCTAAATTTTGTTTTTTTTTATTTCAGCAACTTCTTCAATGAGTTTATTTAGAAGACTGTTTTGATTCTCTTTCCATTCGTCTAACATATTTTTGATTTCGTCTTTGAAACAATTTAGTTGTTCTTCAGACGATTGCCTCATTCTTTTATTACGTTGTGATACAAATTATGGTGAAGAGTTAGCAGCTGCTGAGGTAGCAATGTCGGAATCTGACAAAGCGTGTATGCCAAGTGTCGGCGATTTCAATAATTTTGACATATTTGAAAGATAAAAATAATTAAAGCGTTAACCTGAAGTTCAAAGTTTTCGTAGTCGCAGTCTGCAATAGCACCGTCACAAACGAAGTCCAGCGGAGCTATGGGTGGCGTTAGAGCAGGATAGCAGTGGGGGCGCATCCGGTGTGCGACCTGCGGCACGCAACTTGTCGTGGGTCGCATCCGGATGCTTGGATTGGACGTGGCTCTGGGGAAGACCGAAGCGCTTTTGCTGCACGGCCCCCGGAGCCCACTCACTACCGGACATGACGCGTGCCTGACAGTGGAAGGTGTCCGTATCCCACTGTCAGACCACATGAAGTACCTCGGCCTGGTCCTCGACGGGAGGCTCAACTACCGAGAGCACTTCCGAAGGCTGGCGCCCAGACTCCGGGCTGCCGCAGCTGCTCTCGGGAGGCTGCTGCCGAACGTCGGGGGCCCCGACATTGGGTGTCGCCGTTTGTACGGGGGGGTCATCAGGTCGATGGCCCTCTACGGCGCACCCATATGGGCCAAGAAGTTGTTGCCCGACAGTCGGGCGGTCCTGCTTGGTGCGCAGCGAGCTGTCGCTAACAGGATCTTCCGAGCGTACCGAACTGTCGGGCACGAAGCCGCGACTGCCTTGGCGGGGACTCCGCCTTGGGATTTGGAAGCGAAGGTGCTTGCGGACATTTACACCCGCATCACCGAGCTCCGGTCCCGGGGCATCGAAGCCTCGCCGAGGCAGAAAGAAGTATGGAAAAGTCAGGCCCGCCTCGTCACCTACAGGAATTGGGAACTCCGTCTCTCAAGACCGACGGCAGGGCGGGCGATTTGCGAGGCGATCCGGCCCATATTGCAACCATGGGCGGAGAGGCGGTACGGTGTCTTGACCTACCGCCTCACCCAAGTTTTGACTGGGCACGGGGCGTTTGCCCATTACTTGTGCCGCGTCGTCAGGAGGGAGGAGTCGACTACGTGCCATGAGTGCGGTGACGTCGACGACACCGCACTCCATACTCTGGCCGTATGTCCGGCTTTTGCCAAGCCACGCTCCGACTTTCTGGCGGCGCTTGGCAATGTAGACTTGTCCGCGCTGCCGGCTGTTGTGGCTGCATCGATCAGCAGTCGCGCAGCGTGGAATGCATTGGCCTCTTTCGCAGAGACAGTCATGTCAGCGAAGGAGGCGGCGGAGCGCGCTCGGGAGGCAGATCCCAGCGCGCCCGCCATACGCCGACGTCGTATGGGGCGGCGACGTGCTGCGCACGAGCGCAACTTGCCGCCCTAGCTAGGGTCTGGGCCCGTCAAAACAGACCCGCGACGGGGGGTCGCATTTCGGTGTGACGGGTGCGACCCCATTAGCAACGCGGTGAAACACTACGAGCTTCGAGCGATTCATTCTTTGATGGCAGCCTTAGAAACACCCGATGTGTGGACCGGCGGCTTTGTCATGAAGCAGCAACACTCCTCGCGACAATTTCCCTCGACGTTCTTTTTTAATAGCTTCTCGCAATTAATGTAGTAAGGAAGCGTAGAACTCACCCCTTACAGTTGTGTTGCGTTCTTTAAAATTCGCCGGTAAAATTCCTTTGGAATCCTAAAATATTGTGGCCATGATCATTTTTTTCGATTCCTTTGTAGACAAAGGATCATAATAAAGAACCATAGTTTCATCTCCTGTTACAATTGAATCCAAAACATCTTTCTGTCGGCCTTCACACAGGGATAAAAATTGAGCACAGCAATTACACGTTCTTGATTCTGAACAGCGGAAATAAGTTTTGGGACCCACCTTGCACTGACATTATTCATACCCAAATGCTCATGTAGGATTCTAAGCAGTTGTTTTCGAAAGTCCCGTCATGGCTGCTAATTCTTTTGTCTTCAACCGCCTGTCTTTCAGTACTGTCTCTTCGACAAATTGAATGTTTTCATCAGTAATGGCCTCGGACGGACGTCCTGGGCGAGCTTCATCTTCAATTGATTGTCTTCCTAAACGAAACTGTTTCGCCTATTCTTTTATGGTGGAATATGACGGGGACGATGGTCCGTATACAGCATTCAAGCGTTGTTTGATTTCGGCCGGCGTCTTCCCCTCTTTAGTCAAAAATTTAATCACGGCTCGATACTCAATTCTTATATAATACTAACTACTAATACTTCGAATTTTCTGTCGACTTTCTAACTTTAAAAGGTTATAACTTTAAATATAAATGAAATATACTAGTATTTTGAACTGTGGGTATGTCGATAAAAGTCAAGATATTCAATGTCAAGTTTGATATCTTTAATCCAATGCGGGTAGGCCGGAAACTTTTTCACCTTACTACTTTACCTTACTTAGGTACAACCCTTTTTCCAGTTGAAAAGTAGCATTTGTCCTTCCTCAGGCTCTAAACAATCTATGTACTAAATTTCATTGCAATATGTTAGGTAGTTTCGCATTTATAATATTATATATATATATATATATATATATATATATATATATATATATATATATATATATATATATATATATACTAATATATAAAGCTGAAGAGTTTGTTTGTTTGTTTGTTTGAACGCGCTAATCTCAGGAACTACTGGTCCCAATTGAAAAAAATATTTTTGTGTTGAATAGACCATTCATCAAGGAAGGCTTTAGGCTATAAACCATCACGCTGCGACTAATAGGAGCGAAGATACAATGGAAAATGTAAAAAAAACAGGGCAGGTATGAATCATAACTTATATCTTCTACCCACGGGGACGAAGTCGCGGGCAACAGCTATATTTAATATACCGTTAATTAAAAATACAAAATGCCACCTAAAAACGACCATCTTTATCTCGAAATTCGAGAGATGCTAAGAGGATGAGAAACGCGCGTTCTCAAGAATCAGCAGAGGAAAAAGCACATCGATTAAACTCTATGAGAGTTAGTGCCTCAACTTCTCGAGCCAATGCAAGCTCTCCAGAGAGAGAGATGCGATTAGCAGCTGACAGAGCGAGACGAGCTACATCACGTGCGTCTCAAAGCTTTTCTCAACGAGAACTTAGTCTTACTATTGACCGAGAACAACATGTGTTATCCCGAGAAGCTGAAACTGCTTCACAACGAGAACTACGGCTCACAGCTGACCGAGAACGTCATACATTGTCTCGTGAGTCAGAAACCTTCACTGAAAGGGAACTACGGCTTACAGCTGATCGCTAACATCATATTTTATCTCGAGAATTGACAAATGATAGGGTGCACCATAATATTATTCGATCTCTTGAAGATGAACATGAGCATGTACAACGAATAGAGTCGGTACGCGAACATTACAATTCTTTGAGACGAGATCGATTAATAAGTTTGTCTAATGAAAGATTAAGAATCGAAAATATTCGGTCTCTTGAAACGGACGAACAGCGAGAGGCCCGTCTTACCTCAGACAGATTTCCAGTCTCAATAATTTAGATTTACACATAGATGATCAATCTAGAATTTCGGTGGCGTGGTCCGACAAATATAAAAGTGGGTTTGCTTATAACCTCGCAATTGATTACAGATCATCTTCTTTAATGGGCAATAGTATGTGTTTTTTGTAATGCTTCAAAGTGGAGTAAGGAGTCGGCTGGTTTCTGTTGTTCTGGAGGCAAAATAAATTTTCCTTCTTTCGCAGACCCGCCGGAACCATTGAAATCACTACTTTCAGGGGAACATCAGCAATCTAAACAGTTCTTAGACAATATTCGCACTTATAATAGTGCGTTTCAAATGACATCCTTTGGTGCTCAACAAATCTCAAAAGGTCCTTTCATGCCTACTTTTAAGGTACAAGGTCATGTTTACCATTTGATAGGATCCCTTTTGCCTGAAGACCAACCTAAGTTTCATCGAATATATTTCGTATCCGACTACAACGAACAGTCGAATTTAAGAAATCAATATTTCCCGAATTTAAATACTGAGGGCCTAGCCAACATACATGCCTTTCGTATAGAATAGATTTCTACAAACGTTAACGCCACGGCGTTTGAAACGATAGAATAGAATAAGTAGCTAGCCAAATTACATTGGCGAAGACGATCGCTCATTCTATAATCAATGTAGAAGAAACTTCATTTTTTATCTATGGTCAGCGTTTTCAAAAACGTCAAATGAACGTCAGGCAGGTTCGTGACGTTAGTTCGTAATAAAATTGTTAGCGGGTGAAACTTATTTGAATGTAAGTATAAGAATATTGCAGTTTGAGTTTTATACTCAGTAAAAAAGTATGCTACAAGTTCATTTTACTATTATAATATGAAAGTGAAGAATATGTTTACGAAAAATATGCTTATAGGACACGATTGGTTTAAAAAGTATAGTAATACGTGGGTATTTTATGAACAGACATTTTTTTTATTTGAGTTTTTCCTTTCAGTTTATTATCGTAACAGTAACATGGAGTCCAGAGCTCGAGCAAGCCCTGAACAGTTTTCAGCTATCCTAGAATTTATGGAAAGGTACGTTGTTTTTATAAAAATGTAGGTAGTTATATATATTCATTTGTTGCTTTAATTTGACCTTTTACCTATCAAAAAATCCCTTATTTCTCTTAATTTCTTAATAACCATTCTAGCCACGGTGACATATCATGGCCCCAACAGGGTCCTCAAGGCCGAATAAAGGCAGACCGCTTGTGGCACGAACTTGTTCAATCTTTAAACTCCATGGGTGGAGGAGTAGTTAAGCCATTGGACAAATGGAAAAAAGTAAGACACAACCAGCTTACTCAAATCTAATATAATAAACACAATAGTAAAATTCACTAAAAATACAACGCAGGTATGGGCAGACTGGAAAACTAAAACAAAGAAAAAGGCGTTGACTATGAGACGCGAGGCTTCTGGTACTGGCGGTGGTCCCAGCAGCCGGCTTACCCTCACCCCTTTAGAGGATAGGGTGCTAGGGATAATGGGGTTAACTGCTGTTGTTGGTCAATCAGGAATAGATGAGAGAGGATTTGACGTAAGTTCAGTCTTTGGTCTTTGCTTATTTCAAAACTTTATTTTTTAAATGTAATTTGCAACAAAAGTCCTTGAACAAAATTATTCAAATTTACAATACACCAAAATCTGCCATAAGTAGCTGTCAAGACTACAGTACAAAATAAGTGTGACATGAGACATTTACAAAAGTCGCTGAATATAGCTTTTTCAATAATTCCTTAACATTAATAACTGTAAAAGTCACTGAGTAAAAATGTACTTTGAATGTTGAGTGTGTTAATCTTATAAACTTATGAAAATTAGTCAAAAAAGTTTTGTGGGAAGTATATGTATACTTTGATTTTGGATTTTTTTTAGTTTGTCGCATACAATTACTTGTCACATACAATTAATATCAACTAGAACTACAAGTTATAACCTAGCTACTACTAAACTAACTTATGGTTGAAATATCTTTTTGGTAAAAAAAATAACTTTTCTTAAATTATACAACATGTTAATAAAATAATGCAAAACCTTTGTGATATTCATCATCAGTTACATAAAATGACAAATAAAACAAATAATAAATGATTGTGAAACATTATTTTTTTTCTACCATCAATTATTTATTTTTCCACTAATCACTTAGAAATAAATCGTTCAGAAATCATGAATATTATATTAGGTACTTATTTTATTATTTTAAAATATTAATTATTTATTTTCAATATGTATGTATGTATGTATGTATAATATTATTATTAATAAAATAATATTTCATTTTAGTTTTTTACTGTTCTACAATTCACAACATTTAATAATTAAGATTAGCTATAGCTATGTTCAGCGACTTTTGCATTTATTTCAGTTCAGTTAATTGTGATGATAATAATGTTTAACAGTTAATGATTTAACTCTTTTCACTGACTTCTGTAGTTCTGTTATAACAAGTTATTTTTGTAGTTCACTTTGATTATTAATTTATGGTAAATAATAATGTGATGTGATTTAATTTTATGGTTGCAATATTTTATTGAATTTATTTTTTTATAACTGTCATATAATTAAAATAGATTTGACATTGTTTCCGCATATATTATATTCAATGGTGTATGCCTTAACTTAATTTATATTATATGAAACTATTAACATGCCGGATACGACAGAATATTTGGACGTTTTAGCAATATAAAACCAATTTTAACAATATTCTGACAAATAAATATATTATTAATATAATGGTTAGGAACTAATGGAAACAAATAATATTCATGGACTTCTGTTGCTGACTGTACTACTGCTTATATCCCTTTCATTATTTTTATATATTTTCTAGGCCCCACCATCTACTGACACTCTAATGCCACCAACTGGAGAAGCAGTGCAAAATAATATTTCCACTCAAGGTACAGGTTATTTTGATGAGATATTTATATAAGATAGGGTAAATAACTGTATTATAAAAAAAATATGAATTACAGATTCATCTCCATCTGTAGCCCCTTTGTCGCTACCTCAGCCATCATTTGAATTTATCTTCGGGCGCGCACTCGCCGGGTTCAAACGCCGTTCGAACGAGCCACAAGCGAGTTTGTGGCTATTGAACAACGTCGGCTACAACTGGAAGAGTCCCGTGAGGAGAAGCATCACCACAGAGAAATGGAATGGCTGCGGTTGGAATCAAGGAGGTTGGATATACAGGAAAGCATGACCAATATTTTAAGCAGGTTGTCGAGTAGTGTGGACCATTTAACCAATGTACTGCCACTTCTTACTAGGTCGTCGTCACTACCTTCTACTGAAATTATTTCTGATATTTAATAGTGGCATGGCTCGTGGCTAAGCTATAACCGCATAAGTGGTTCGATCACAGGTTAAGCTATGCTTAATGCGTGTTGCCAGCGAGTGGACTGTATTTGTTGGTTGGTCCGTTGGTCCAATGGGTTCGGACCGAGCACTGGCGGGATACAAAGAAGCAGGGGTTCAACGCAGTAAAAGAAATTGTGCAGTACTTACATAGTTCTTTATTCTCCCCAGTATTTCTAGGCTTCCTAGTCTTCCAAGGTTCCTTTCCGGATGCTCACTGGATGTGGAATGCCTAACCGCCGGGAGGGCCCTCTATTTATAGTGACTGCCGACCAATCACGGGGGCGCGTATTTGGCGCCAGCCAATCATGGCGTGCCGCGTTCCCGCGCTGGCCGGCAAGAAACCCTTCCAGAGGCTTATCCCGGCAGTTAGGCGTCCCTTACAAATGTTCTAGACCTTTTTACCCTATTTAACCCTATCCTTATACCTTTATTTATATAAAATAATGTCTTAAAATAAAGATAATTGCAAAAAACCCGCACCTTAATCATGACAACAACATGGTGCTGCCCCCTGTGACAGAATCGGTAACTAAAAAGTGAATTTTATGTAGGTACTTTTAAAACAAATCTACGTGCGTCGCCACCTACCGAGAGTTAGTTACAACAAATTCTAAATAATTGCGGGTACTTATGAAACAACTCCTGACAATAATTGTTTCTAAGTAAAACCTATTTCTAGGTTTTTCAGGGTTAAATAGTATATGGACAACACTTAGGTAACTAAATCTTAGGTCTTAACCATAGTCTATGTCCCTAGCATACATCATATAGTCTTAAACATTTGTAAACAAACCTTAACATAACATAAACAATGTTTCAAATATATACCTACGTACACCTATAACTGATTGCAAACGTAAACAAACTCATTAACTTTAAGAAACTTGAAACGTTAATCAAACAAAAACTATAACATACTTAATTTAGGTGTACGTAGTTGTCATCTTGACATTGAGAGAGGGCGCCACGGTGCTACTGTCGACATCGTCTTCGTAATCATTTTCGGATTTAAAAAAAGTACAAGTGCATAAATTCTACTAAAACAAAGACAACGTAATAAAGAAACATAAGTTCTTCAACATACATTGTGGACAGTGTTAGAAACGAGTTCAAAACACAAGAAACCAGTGAAAAAGCTCCAAGCCAAATAACTGTTGCTGTGTCGAGATTTTGTGACTTCTTTCAAAACAAAAGACAATATTGAGTGATTAATTCTGTGAACGATTAGTGAAGTGTTATAAAACAAATAGGGAAGACTTTATGAGAAAAATAAAAAAAATATCATAACCTATTTATACAAATGAATCGGCAAAATTGAACCATAACGACTACAACGCCATCTCTTGCAAACCTAAAGAACTCTGTGGACAAGATACTAATAGGTAAATCACAGATCGATTCATAAATCCAGCCGAGTCGGTAATTGCTAATAGTACGGAAGTGTGTCACGAGAGTGCGCTACTATTACAAAAAACAAACAGCAACAATATTTTTAACATGGAAGAAGTTCTAAAAGCACTACAAAATATCCAAAAAGAACTAGATGAACAAAAAATAACAATTCAGAAAAGCGGAGAAAACGTAACAGAGCAAGTAACGCAAAATATAAATAATATATTAGACGAGAAATTTAAGTCTTTGGAAGAAAAGTATGAAAACCTCAAGGATAAAGTGGATAATCAAGAAAAAAGAATATATTTCCTCGAAAAACAGGCGAGACAAAGAAATATAGTTCTATTCGGTCTGAAGGAAACGGAATCATCATATTCCAGCTTAGAAAATATTATTATTAATTTTATAAATGAACATTTCTCTATAAAGATAGACCAAAGGGACATACAGGAGGCTAAACGAATTGGAAAAAAAGGGGAAAGGCCAAGACCAATAATTATCACTGTCTCAACACTAGGTATAAAAATAGCCATATTTAAACAAAAAAAAGTACTTGAGGATACTCCCTATTACATAAAAGAGGACTATCCTGAGTATGTTCTAAATAAAAGGAAGGAGCTACAAGAACAAGTACGCATTGAAAAAGAGAAAGGAAACTCAGTTAGAATCAAATATGATAAAATAATAATTATGAATAAACATTCGAATCACACATCAAATTATAGCAAAAGAATGCTTTCTAACTCTCCTGAAAGTATTACCACATGCACGAACCCAAGCGATGAACACAAAACGCAGGCCAATAAGAAAAATAAAACAGAGGCTCCCATACAAAGATCATCCAGTTTATCAGAGGGGCCAGTAAAACCAGGCATATTGAACTTCTTCCACAAGCACCCGACTAACACATCGAAAAATCAGGAAAACAAAACTAATAACATATAACAATTAAAGGCCCCCTCCCACGCGCAAAACTATATTGAAAATAGACTAAAAACTAAACATCTTCCAAGCCGGCTGGTCACCGTGGAAGAATATGACCACAACCCTCCAAAGATATCACAAAAAGAGAATGAAGAAAAATCAAAAAGAAACAAAGAAAACCTCTACATAGCAACCTTCAATGTTAGAACTCTGCTATCACACGAAAGAATAATAGAACTGGAAAAAGCATTAACACATATAAAATATGACATAATAGGTATATCAGAAGTTCGGCGCCTCGGAAATAATATAAAAGAATACAAAGAATTTATTCTCTGCAGTACAGGGCAAACGCAGGGTAAATATGGAGTCGGTTTCATAATTAAAAAATATCTTAAACAATATATAGAAAGTTACATTGGGGTCTCAGAACGCGTAGCCCTGCTAAATCTGAATATGCCAGGAAAGAAATTCACCGTCATGCAAGTATATGCCCCAACGGAAGCAGCAGATGAAGAACAAGTAAATATTTTTTATGACACCATCTATGACGCAATGGATAAAGCATACGAAGATTTTATTTTGATGGGAGATTTTAATGCCAAAATTGGTAAACCACAAAAAGATGAACACTTAATAATGAAACGGTATGGATATGGAACAAGAAACTCACGGGGTCAAAGACTTATAGACTTTGCGATGGAGAATAGGCTAGCTATCATTAACACCTTTTATAAGAAAAGAGATCAAAGAAAATGGACATGGCAGTCTCCAAATGGTCATAAAAATGAAATAGATTTCATACTGTCCAATCATCCTCAATCATTTCAAAACATTGAAGCAGTAAATATTAACTTTTCATCAGACCACCGACCACTCAGAGCCAAAATATCACTCAGTAAACCTGTGAAAACGCGAACCCGGTTTGTGAATAAACAAAATAGTACCCTCAAAAACGAAGAAGAAATACAAATTTATAAGGAAACCTTGCAAACTAAAATAACATCTCTACTCAACACCGAAACTACTATGACAGTACAGGACTACTACGATAAAATACTTAATTATATAACAGACAGCTTACAAGTCGCACGAACGTCTCATTCAAAAAAAGTTTACAATGTACTCACTGAAAACACTGAAAGACTTTTAAAACGAAGACAAGAGCTACAAAGAACTAAAAACAAAACGCGAGCCATGAAAAATGAACTCAGAGCTCTTTATAAGTTACTAAGCAAATATATAAAAAGAGATTATAAAAACCATAGAATTAATATCCTTCAAAACCATTTAGAAAAAAGTGGCAGTCTAAAGAAAGGATATAAAGCGCTGAGGACAGAGAAAACATGGATTGACTGTTTGAAGGAGTCGGGAGACATTGCTTATAATCGAAAAGACATAATCAACATTGCTACAAACTTTTATAAAAATCTATATAGCACACCGGACATAGCAAGAGAAACAAACCACCTTGAAAATTCGCAATCCCACTTAGAATCAATAGAAATTACTGAGATAATTGAAACAATAAATAGACTAAAATCAGACAAAAGTCCAGGATCAGACAATGTTACTAACGAAGCCATAAAAACCGCCTGCTCTATACTAGCTGCTCCACTAACTAAATTATTTAATTTAATTTTCGAAACTGGTGTAACACCTTCGCAATGGTCTGAATCTAATATTATCTTGTTATACAAGAAAGGAGACCCAAAAGACATCAGCAACTACCGGCCGATAAGCCTTCTACCTAGTATTTATAAACTTTTTTCTACGATAATAAATCAAAGAATTAGTACCACACTGGAAGAAAGTCAACCCATTGAGCAAGCAGGATTTAGGAGAAATTTTTCAACTATAGACCACATACACACATTAGAACAGATAATTGAAAAATACCAAGAACAACAAAGACCGCTGTATATTATATTCATCGATTACCAAAAAGCCTTTGACACAATCTCGCACGAAAGTATATGGAACACGCTAAAAGCTCAAAATGTAGAACAACAATACATAGCAATACTAAAACACTTATATAGTAATTGCTCAAGTAGAGTCAAACTGGAAACGACTGGCCCAATCTTTCCAGTCAAGAGAGGAGTCAGGCAAGGAGATCCGTTATCCCCAAAAATATTCATTGCGATATTGGAATCTATCATAAGCAAATTAGATTGGAAAAAATGTGGCTTATACATTCAGGGAAAATACCTAAACCATCTACGATTTGCGGACGACTTGGTTTTACTTTCTGAATCGAGCCTACAGCTGCAACATATGATAGATACTTTACATACAGGAAGCTGCAAAGTGGGATTAGAAATGAATATCGCAAAGACCAAAATAATGACCAACTTCAAAAAATCAAAAATAACAATCGAAAATGAACCATTAGACTATGTAGATCAGTATATATATTTAGGTAAACAAATTGGATTCCACAGAGATAGAAATGAAATGGAAGTAGAGAGAAGAGTGAAACAAACTTGGAACAAGTATTGGAGCTATAAGGAAATATTTAAAAGCGAAATGCCTATCAATTTGAAGAAAAAAGTCATGGACTCGTGTCTCATTCCTTGTCTGACATATGCATGTCAAACATGGAAATTTACCAACAAAGTAAAGAATAAAATCAACACATGTCAGCGGGGAATGGAACGCAGTATGTTAAATATAAAGAAAATACAAAAAATAAACCACAATAAAATACGGTCAAAAACACAAGCTATAGATGCTCTTAAATACAGCCAAACGCAAAAGTGGAAATGGGCTGGTCATGTAGCACGTCTTAAAGATCGTAGATGGACCAAAACAGTAACGTCCTGGAAAGGCCCACCGGGTAAGCGATACAGAGGAAGACCGCTCACTAGGTGGGATGACGATATTAAAAAAATTGCTGGTCAAAAATGGCAACAAATAGCTCAAGACCGAGAGAAATGGAAAGCTTTGGAGGAGGCCTTTACCTTAAAGGGGGTTCCAGTATAGTAAAATCCTACTGTCTTCTTACTTAAAATATATTGGTTATATGATAGTAAACTATATATAAGAATAATTTAGGTTACATTATAGTTTCTGTATTTTTAATTTTTTTCTATTGTAAAATAAGTAGGCATAGGTTAAAAACAACATAATTGTAAGTTATTTCTTTTGTTAAACTGGAAATATAAAGGCTTTTTTATTTTATTTATTTATTTAGTTGTCATCGTCGCTAACAATGCGGTTGGTCCGTAGATGGGTGACCATCTTTGTCATAACGAGTTCCTCCGTGTTTCGGAAGGCACGTTAAATTGTGGGTCCCGGCTGTTATTCCTACATTTTTGACAGTCGTTACAGGTAGTCAGAAGCTTGAAAAAAGTCTGACAACCAGTCTAACCAAGGGGTATCGTGTTGCCCAGGTAACTGGGTTGAGGAGGTCAGATAGGCAGTCGCTCCTTGTAAAACACTGGTACTTAGCTGAAACCGGTTGGACTGGTAGCCGACCCCAACATAGTTGGGAAAAGGCTAGGCCAATGATGATTTAATAGTGGCATTTAGTAATACGTGTTTTTTAAAATGAGAAACCAGACTGGAGATTTTAAGTTTTACATTTTTGATATGTATAATTTGTTGTTTTTTAATAGTTTATAGCCTAAATATTACATTACTTGTACCACAATATTTTTTTTCTTTATCTTTACCGTACTACTGCCTAATATGTCTCACACAGCTGTAAGTTGTAAAAAATAAATAAAGAAGACAGCAATAAAATACAGATTTTGTTATTTATATCATTTACTAAAAATAATGAGAAAAATTGTAATTATCAAATCCTGTTTAACAAACAATTGAGTACAGCTCTCCCTTGCAGTAACTCATTATGGCTTTGGCTGCCTACAGAAGCAGTAGATGCTGGATCTAGTGGCGAAAAATGATCCCCATCATCATGTACTGCAGAGAGGTCTTGAGGAATTCCAGCTTTTAGGATTAAATTGTGTAATACACAACAAGCCATGGTTATTTTGCTTGCCACAAATGGGTCATAATGTAAAACCCTGTCCTTAAGAAGGCATCGCCAGCGGGCTTTCAATAATCCGAAACACCGCTCTGTACAGTTTCTGGCTTGCACATGTCTTTGGGTATAATTTTCTTCCCTTGAACCTTGGGCCGCATTGAGGATAGGAGTCATTAGCCATGGACGTAGAGGATAGCCAGAATCACCTGAGAAATACATTGTGTTGACTAAAAAGGATAAAATGTATAGTTAGTGGTGATACACACACAGACAATCACAACAACACACAAACCTATTGTAACTTAGTCCAATGTAAATTACTTTTAGATTTCTATCTATACTTATAATAAATCTGTAGAGAGGTCAATTCTGTACATAAAATATATTTAAAAAATAACTATCAAGGGGTGGTTAGGGATCGCTACTGATGCCAAAAATGCAATCAGTAAAATTTTTGTCTGTCTGTCTGTCTGTCTGTCTGTCTGTCTGTCTGTCTGTATATTCGTTATAGAAACAAAAACTACTCGACGGATTTTAACGAAATTTGGCACAATTATTCTTCATACTCTTGGGCAGGTTATAGTATACTTTTCATTACGCTACGACCAATAGGAGCAGAGCAGTGAAGGGAAATATTGGGAAAACGGGGTAAGTTACTCCATTTTTTAAGCTTCCGTCACGTGTGCAGGCTTATAGGTTAAAGCTACATAGAAATCATGTATGACGGAAATATTCTCCCTAAAATTATATAAAAAATATTCCTCGACAGCATATGTCTAACTTTTATGGTTGACTCACAATAACACGTGAAACTCCCGATAGCTTAGCAATTCGGAGATTTCTGATTGTATTTGTCTACTCTAACGTTTACAACACTATCACTCATCCCCAATTAAAAAAGTTAACATTATTACCTATTCAATAAAAAAAGAATCATGTAAATCGGTGTAGAAACACCAAAGTTATACATGAAATAATAAGAAATCGCGCGTGAATACAGAGTCATGCTATAAGGATTATTTTATTTTCGTAATTGGTAGTGTTTAATTATATTAATAGTTTATTTTCGTTATTATTATATTAGTTATTTTGGTAGTGTTTAATTGTATTAATAGTTTATTTTCGTAATTGGTAGTGTTTTATTATATTAATAGTTTATTTTCGTAATTATTACATAATAACTATATATAATTGTAAGTGTAAGGTAGCTTCAGTTACCGTCGATTAAAAATACACAATGCCACCTAAAAAACGACCATCTTTATCTCGAAATTCGAGAGATGCTAAAAGGATGAGAAATGCGCGTTCTCAAGAATCGGCAGAGGAAAGAGCACATCGGTTAAGCTCTATGAGAGTTAGTGCCTCAACCTCTCGAGCCAATGAAAGCTCTCCAGAGAGAGAGATGCGATTAGCAGCTGACAGAGCGAGACGAGCTACATCACGGGCGTCTCAAAGCTCTTCTCAACGAGAGCTGAGGCTTACCATTGACCGAGAACAACATGTGTTATCCCGAGATGCTGAAACTGCGTCACAACGAGAATTGCGTCTCACTGCTGACCGCGAACGGCATACATTGTCTCGCGAGTCAGAAACCTACACTGAGAGGGAATTGCGTCTCACAGCTGACCGCGAACGTCATATATTGTCTCGCGAGTCAGAAACCTACACTGAGAGGGAATTGCGTCTCACAGCTGACCGCGAACGTCATATATTGTCTCGCGAGTCAGAAACCTTCACTGACAGAGAATTGCGTCTCACAGCTGACCGCGAACGTCATATATTGTCTCGCGAGTCAGCAACCTACACTGAGAGGGAATTGCGTTTCACAGCTGACCGCGAACGTCATATATTGTCTCGCGAGTCAGAAACCTACACTGAGAGGGAATTGCGTCTCACAGCTGACCGCGAACGTCATATATTGTCTCGCGAGTCAGAAACCTACACTGAGAGGGAATTGCGTCTCACAGCTGACCGCGAACGTCATATTTTATCTCGAGAATCTGAAACTTTAACTCAATATGAAGACCGTTTGACAAATGATAGGGTGCACCATAATGTTATTCGATCTCTCGAAGACGCACATGAGCATGAACAACGACTAGAGTCGGTACGCGAATATTATAATTCTTTGAGACAAGAACGATCAGTAAGTTTGTCTAATGAAAGATTAAGAATCGAAAATATTCGGTCTCTTGAAACGGACGAACAGCGAGAGGCCCGTCTTACTGCAGACAGATTTCGACATAGCCTTAATAACTTAGATGTACACATAGAAGATCAATCTAGAAATTCGGTGGCTTGGTCCGACAAATATAAAAGTGGGTTTGCTTATAACCTCACAATTGATTATGGATCATCTTCTGTAATAGGCGATATGAACGTGGTATGTCGTTTTTGTAATGCTTCAAAGTGGAGTAAGGAGTCAGCTGGTTTCTGTTGTTCTACAGGTAAAATAAATTTGCCTTCATTCGAAGACCCACCGGAACCTTTGAAATCACTACTTTTAGGGGAACATATACAATCTAAACAGTTTTTAGATAATATTCGCACTTATAATAGTGCATTTCAAATGACATCCTTTGGCGCTCAACAAATCTCAGAAGGTCATTTCATGCCTACTTTTAAGATACAAGGTCAGGTTTACCATTTGATAGGATCCCTTTTGCCTGAAAACCAACCTAAGTTTCTTCAAATATATTTTGTATCCGACTACAACGAACAGTCGAATATAAGAAATCAATATTTCCCGAATTTAAATACTGAACTCATATCACAACTTCAGAACATGTTGCATCAGGTTAATTCGTATGTATGCAGTTTTAAATCGGCATTAGAAGCTCTTCCTCGAGATGATGATAACAATTATAAAATTGTTATAAATGCCGATAGGCGTCCAACTCAGGAACACCCTGGGCGTTATAATGCTCCATCCACGAATGAAGTTGCTGTGGTATTGGTCGACCAGGAATGTGATAGGCGTGATATCGTTATCCGTTCCAGAGATAATTGTTTGCAACGTACCTATTTATGAAACCCACAGGGCTTACGACAGTTTGCAATATCCTTTGATATACTGTCGAGGGGAAGATGGTTATAATTTTGCTTTATACCAAACTGATCCGCGTACAGGCGCACCTAATTATAATAAAAAGATTTCATGCCTTCAATTTTACTGTTACCACTTGCAAGTAAGACGGAATAGGTTTGTATACTTTCAACGTTTTCGTGGCTTATTCAATCAGTTTATTGTAGACATGTACGCAAAATTGAAACCGAAAGATTAGTTTATATACGATCTAATCAAAGGCAGCTGCGCGTTGAAGAATACGTGCACCTTCGCGACGCCATGCAGCAAGATAACGATACGGTGAATATGGGTCGTTTAGTTATTTTGCCCTCTTCTTTTACTGGTGGTCCACGATACATGCACGAAAGTACTCAAGATGCTTTTTGTTACGTAAGAAAATATGGACGTCCCGACTTATTTATTACTGTAACTACCAATCCTAAGTGGGATGAAATTACTCGGGAGCTTCTTGAGGGTCAAGCACCGCATGACCGCCATGATATCATCGCAAGAGTTTTTCATTAAAATTGAAATCAATGATAGATCTACTTACCAAAGATAAAATTTTTGGAGAAGTATTGTGTTATATGTATAGTATTGAATGGCAAAAACGCGGCTTACCTCACGCACATATCCTGCTTTGGTTAAAAGATAAGGTTCGACCTAATGATGTAGACAGTTTAATCAGTGCTGAAATTCCAAGTCCGATTGCAGATCCCGTGTTATACGACATTGTTAAAACTCATGTGATACATGGTCCATGTGGTTCGTTTAACGGGAATTCTCCTTGCATGCAGACGGTCGTTGCACTAAAAGATATCCAAAAGCCTTAGTGGATGGCACTGTAACAGGACATGATGGATACCCATTATATCGTCGCCGTTCAAGAGATAATGATGGTTTTACTGTTGAAAAGCGAGTGTCTGGACAACAAGTTACTTTAGATAATAGGTGGGTCGTTCCGTATTCTCCTGTGTTGTCCAGAGCATTTCAAGCTCACATAAATGTTGAAATGTGTAATAGTGTAGAGTCAATAAAATATATTTGTAAGTATATTAATAAGGGCAGTGACCAAGCTACATTTGCTTTGAGAAATGAACATGATGAAGTTACAAGATTTCAGTCAGGCAGATATATAAGTTCTTCAGAAGCTGTGTGGCGGATCTTAAGTTTCAACATTCACGAAAGATTATCCACCTGTGACTCATCTGGATGTTCATCTTGAAGGCGGCCAACGTATATATTTCAACGCCGAAAATGTCACAGAACGGTTAGAGAACCCTAGACAAACAAGTTTATTAGCATTCTTTCGACTTTGCCAAACTGATGATTTTGCAAAATCTCTTTTGTATGAGGAAGTTCCATCGTATTATACCTACGATAAGCAACGGGGTGTCTTTAATCGAAGACGCCGTGGCAGGCCTGTAGATGGCGAGTCAGGTATTTTTAAAGAACATGTTCTTGGTAGAGTGTACACCGTTCATCCTAACAACGCTGAGTGTTTCTATTTGCGATTATTATTACATACCGTGCGAGGACCAACCTCATTTATAGATTTGAGAAAAGTAGACGATGTTGTTTATCCCACTTATCAAGCAGCTTGCCAAACGCGTCATTTGCTTGAAAAATGATCAGCATTGGGATGACGCTTTAGCAGAATCCTGTGTTAGTGATAATCCACGACGGTTACGCCATTTATTTGTAACATTACTCACATTTTGTAATTTGTCAGATGCTGTAACATTATGGGAAAAATATAAAGAAAATTTTCAGAAGACTTTCTTAGAAATATACCTAACAATGATGAAGGCACAACTAATGATAATTTCCGTGATCTTGCCATAAATCAGTGCTTATTAGCTCTTCAGGATGACTTAACAGCAGTAGGCGGTAAATCACTCTGTGAATATGGTTTGCCAACACCAACCTCAGTCGGAGAGGTAACTAATAGGGAATATTCCGCAGAGATTGGTTACAATTTAACGGAACTGCTGACAACATTAGAAAACGGTGTCCCAATGATGACTGCAGAACAACGTTCAGTTTATGACCGCGTGTGCAATAGTGTTCAAAATAATTTGGGAACAATATGGTTTTTAGATGCACCTGGAGGAACTGGAAAAACCTTTTTGACTAAATTAATATTGGCTTATGTTCGAAATCAGCGTAAAATTGCTCTTGCCGTAGCTTCATCAGGGATAGCTGCAACATTGCTACCAGGAGGTAAACTGCTCACAGTATGTTTAAAATACCAATTGATTTAGATCGCACGGAAAATCCAACCTGTAGTATTTCAAGAAATAGCGACAAAGCTAAGGTATTAGCAGAGTGTAGTTTAATCATATGGGATGAATGTACGATGGCCCATCGAAAGGAGTAGAAGCGGTAAACAGAACTTTAAGGGATATAAGATAAAATGATCGACCAATGGGCGGTATCACGGTTTTATTTTGTGGTGATTTCCGACAAACCTTACCGGTAATACCACGGGAACCCGAGCTGATGAGGTTAGGGCTTGCCTGAAAAGCTCTTATTTATGGCGAGATATACAATCGGTGCATTTGACTATAAATATGCGAGTGAGAACTGGAGATAACCCGGATGATAGTCAATTTTCTGACACATTATTAAAGATTGGTGAAGGTACCTATCCACAACTACACCAAGGAAAACTTATACTGACGCCTGAATTATGTTGTATGGTGCAATCTCAACCACATCTTATATCGTCGGTTTACGGTGACGTAACAAATATATTAAATAGGGACAATTCTTGGCTATGCGAAAGATCTATTTTAACTCCTCGCAATGACCAGGCATCTGAGATCAATAACAAAATACTGGTCGAATATACAGGGGAAAGCAAAGTTTATAGATCAATAAATAGAATGGTCGATGAACAAGAAGCCACTAATTACCCGATAGAATTTTTAAATTCTTAAATATGCCCGGACTTCCCTCTCATGAAATTTGTTTAAAAATTGGGATACCGATTATTATGCTCCGAAATTTAAAACCACCACAACTTTGCAATGGAACTCGACTAAAAGTAACCCAGTTGCAATAAAATATAATCGAGGCTCAAATTTTAACAGGTTGCGGTGCAGGAGAAACCGTCTTTATTCCAGAATACCCTTAATACCAAAATATTTTCCATTCCAATTTAAAAGGACGCAATTCCCAGTATCGGTGTGTTATGCAATGACAATTAACAAGGCTCAAGGGCAGACTTTTCGTGTTGCTGGAGTAGATCTCAGTGTCAGTTGTTTCTCACATGGTCAGTTGTATGTTGCTCTTTCCCGTGTTAGCAGTTCTAAAAGTCTTTATGTTCACGTGCCGGACGGGTCAACTTTCAATATAGTTTACCCGGAAGCTTTGCACTAAAGTATTTTCGTTTTATAGGTACCTTTACCTTACCTTTATAAGGCAGTGGTACTTATATTGCCACCAGAATTTGAACCTTAACACATTATTATAAAGTTTAAAAGCTATAAATATTTTTAAGTTTTGTGTCTTATAAAGGGTTAAGCCTTATGTGAACGTGATCTAAACAATATTACCAATATAAATAATAATAATAAATATTACCCAATACATTAACTTAATACACAAGGAGTTACACGCTGACGGAGTCGCGGACACAGCTATCTATACTTTTCTGCCGGAAGTCACTATTCCACGCGGACGAAGTCGCGGGCACAAGCTAGTTTTATTATAATTCTACTATTGTTTTAAAATAGAAATTTATTGTATTTTTAAAATTTTGATCTCATAATACTATTAGTTAAAAATTAAGCTACTTCACATTTTGTTATAAATAAGATTACAATACATACTGATATAAACGATATTGTCTCCTCGGAGGGTAGCCTGGTGATCTGTAACACAGGTCTCACCTATCACAGACACCAGTCTCCATTTTAGTACAAAAATAAGTATTGTAACATTGTGTGATGTGAGTATATGTGAGTCATGCGTGGATCCACCAAATTT
The DNA here is from genome assembly GCF_003590095.1 of Trichoplusia ni. NCBI lineage: Eukaryota > Metazoa > Arthropoda > Insecta > Lepidoptera > Noctuidae > Trichoplusia > Trichoplusia ni. The sequence continues at coordinate 1,958,227 of NC_039505.1, forward strand.
TGCATTCACATTAGTTATTGTGAGATTACTATCACATATCTGAAGAACACGAAAAACGAATAATTACTATAATAATTGGGGTTGTGGAAAAAAAATATACATTTTTAAACTGAATTAATTTTATTAATAATTGTGTAACGTGAAAAAACGCAAAGAATGTTTTTTACTGAATTATGAGCGATTAAAAATTTATAAAATTACTAGCTGTTGCCCGCGACTTCGTCCGCGTGGTTAGAAGATACATGTTATGATTTAGATCTACCCCGTTTTTTCCAAATTTTCGATTGTATCTTCGCTCCTATTAGTCGCAGCGTGATGGTTTATAGCCTAAAACCTTCCTCGATTACTGATCTATTGAACACAAAAATGTTTTTTCAATTTGAACCTGTAGTTCCTGAGATTAGCGCATTCAAACAAACAAACAAACTCTTCAGCTTTATAGATTAGCTAGCTGTTGCCCGCGACTTTGTCTGCGTAATTTTCAAGATGTGAAAAACAATAAAGTTTAATAATAACGATCATCGCAATATGTAAGGCAACATTTAAAAAAGCGCCTTTTATGTTTTAAGCTTTGTTATAAAATTCTTTCGTAGCTATTTTGTTTTAAGTTTTGAGCTTGCTTTTTTTTTATTTCCACGTTTTATGAATCTAGAGGGCCCCAAACAGTATTAGATGTTTGGGTCAAACATGTTTCATTGATTACGATACTGTCCTGGTGTTCAATATTTCGCAGCTGTATTAATGTTTTTTTCTTATTTTACCCCAAAGAGAGCGGTTTTATAACTTTGACATATCTGCCTGTCTGTCTATGACATCATAGCTTCGGATCGGCTAGAGCTATTTCAATTTAGTTTGATTTGTATTAAAAGTGATTTATGTGTTCTTAGACATGTTTGGAAAAATCGAGCCGTTTAAAAATTGTGGGGCTGCAAGCGAGTTCTTAGTTTTGTAATGATGATATAATTGGTGGCAGAAAAATGGATTTGGAAATCCGATTGTCAAGCTATAGATAACTTAGTCTTAGCGCCTCTGC
>NC_039505.1:1960259-1999200 GCF_003590095.1 Trichoplusia ni
AATGTGGAACGTAAGATGAAAAGCAACAAAGAATTCGTCACCAGGTACGTTGAAAGAGTTCATCATCTTTTCGAAAACGATTTCGCCCAGGAACTCACTACGCCTAAGCCGTCCCCGAGAACGTGGTATCTTCCTCACTTCGGCGTAGATAATCCTAATAAAAAGAAGTTGCGGCTTGTGTTTGACGCTGCTGCCCGAAGCCATGGTGTTTGTCTCAACGATTTTTTGTTAAAGGGTCCAGATCTATTGATGTCTTTGTACGAATAACGTTACGTTTCAGGGAAAATAATATAGCCATATCAGCTGATATTAAAGATCAATTCCTTCGAGTGAAAATTATTCGTGAAGATCAAGATGCCCTGAGATTTGTATGGCTTGACAGTTCTGCTGATCCTGTAAAAACGTTTGTGATGACGTCACTCATCTTCGGCGCAAATTGTTCCCCTTTCATCGCACAGTTTATCAAGAATAAAAACGCGCTTAGATTTCAGTCAAGTAAGCCGGCCGCGGTTCATGCAATATGTAAACAACACTACGCCGACGACTATATAGATAGTATAGATAACGAACGGTCCGCTATTCAACTCGTTAATGATATTGTTTACATTCATAAGCAAGGTGGTTTTGAAATAAGGAATTGGACTAGTAATTACCCATCTGTTTTGTCTTGTTTACCTAAGGAAGCGCTTGGTAATTCAGCTGTGAAGTTCAGCATTGGTGAGGAAGATGAAGGTGAACGTACCCTTGGTCTGATTTGGTTTCCTACAGAAGATAGTTTAGGGTTTGACGTTTCTTTTAAAAGGATTCCTACCAACATCATTAATGGCTCGGCGAGACCCACGAAACGGGAAATGTTAAGGGTTGTTATGTCGATATTCGATGTTTATGGGTTCTTAGCACCTTTCACGATAAAAGCGGAGATAATGCTACAAAACACATGGCGATGTGACGTCAAGTGGGATGACGTCATACCTGATAACATTTTTACTAAATGGATCGAATGGTTAGGGATTTTGAAGAATATTGGTAGATTACGTTTGCCGCGTTATTATCAAAACTCCATTAGAAGAAATATGATGAAGGATGAGAATAGCGTTGCGATTTCACTGTCCCCACCGCCGCCGCCGCCGCCGCCGCTGCCTCCCCGGCTCGCGCCGCATGCGCCGCCCGCGCTGCCGTTGCCGTTCGCGTCGCCGAGTCCTGTGATGTCTGAGTCATTAATTGATAAGCGCTCGACTAGAAACGGTTATACAAAGTTTGTATAAGTTTGTATTACAAACTTACAGCTACATATATTCTGCGATGTTTCAACTCAAGCGATGTGTGCAGTAGCGTACTGGCGCTGGGAAGATAATGGTGTACGCACGGCATTTATATCAAGCAAGTGCAGAGTTGCGCTTTTGAAACACATGTCAGTGCCACGTTTGGAATTACAAGCTGCACTTCTCGCTGCTCGGCTGGCTGACACGATTAAAAAGGAACAAAATATGAAACCCTAAAAAAGATATTTTTGGTGCGACTCCAGCACTGTATTGCACTGGATTAGGAATGATGCACGCACTTATAAATCTTTTATTGCTCACCGATTAGGAGAGATCGATGAATTAACAACGATTAGTGAATGGCGCTACGTACAAACAAAGCTGAATGTCGCAGACGTCGCTACACGGGAAATGTGTGACTTTACTGTCTTTGAAAACGACTGGTTTTATGGACCTGCCTTCCTGCTCAGCGACGAGTCTTCATGGCCGAAGAATTTTGAAGCACCTGAAGTGAATAAAACGGAATTAGAATGCACTTTGTTACTTCATGCAACTATAGAAAACTTACCTGTTATTCCTGATCCGCTTAAATTTTCCTCCTGGTTGCGTCTAGTTAAATCTACATGTATTATATTATCATTCATTGATAAAAAACTTATGATGAGAGCTGAGAGACTATTAATCAGATACGCACAGGCGCAGAGCTTCAGTAACGATGTAGAAAGCCTGAAAAAGAAAAACATATTAGATAAAAAAAGTAGAATACTTCCCTTATCACCATTTCTCGATAAGTACGGCGTCCTGCGTGTCGGCGGTCGCATTGATGCTGTTCGTGATGTTCCCGTGGACGTGAAGCACCCTGTAATTCTCGATGGACGTCATCACATCTCTCGCTTATTAGTTTTTCACTTTCACAAACGAGCTGCTCATGGTAATCACGAAACAGTCGTGAATGAATTAAAGCAAAAGTATTGGATTTTGCACATTCGCCCAACTGTGAAACGAGTTGCTTCGGAATGTATGTTCTGTCGAGTACGAAAGGCACAACCTAGACCACCCAGAATGGGAGACCTGCCAGATGCAAAGGCTAGCTCATCATCAACGGGCATTCACATTCTGCGGACTCGATTTGTTCGGCCCAATGGACGTCAGTGTTGGGAGACGAAAAGAGAAAAGATATGCAGTTCTCTTCACATGCCTTACTGTGAGAGCCATACACATTGAACTCGTTTGTAGTTTGACATCAGACTCTCTGATAATGGCTCTCCGAAGAATGGCTTCAAGGCGTGGGTGGCCCTTGCACCTATATTCGGATAATGGAACGAATCTACGGGGCGCTGATAATGAACTGCGACAATCAGTACAAGGACTGAACCAAGACTTCTTGAAATCACAAGCAGTCAATTATGGCACTACGTGGACGTTTATTCCGCCTTCCAGTCCACACTGGGGTGGGGCGTGGGAACGCCTCATACGAACGGTGAAGGGTTCATTAAAAGTGGTTTTAAAAGAGCGTGCGCCTCGTGAAGAAGTATTATTTACCCTGCTGGCTGAAGTCGAACAACTGGTGAACGGTCGTCCATTCATGTTAGCGTGGAGCCAGGAACTGAAGAGGCGCTGACTCCGAACCACTTTCTTCTGGGATCTTCATCCAATCTGCCAGTGTAAGGGGAACACCATGACAGCGATCTATTTCTAAGAAAGCAATGGCGCATATCCCAACGGTTGGCAGATATGTATTGGTCGAGGTGGGTGAAGGAGATGTTACCCCAACTGATTCCCAGAGGAAAGTGGACCGAAGAGCAAAGGCCGCTTCAGGTTCATGATTTACTTGTGGTTGTAGACCCCAATGCTCCAAGAGGTATGTGGATGGAGGGCCGGATCGAAGCAGTGTATCCGGGACCAGACGAGCGTGTGAGGGTGGTCGATGTTCGCACCCGGACAGGGTTAATCACTCGTTCTGCGACTCGCGTCGCTCGTATTCCTATCGATTAGGAGTGCTTTGTTAGCACTCATCCACCTATGCCCCGAGTCAATCCGCCGCGCTGTCAATCCCCACTCGCCCCAACATCCAACTACCCGCGCATTAAGGTTAAAACCAATTCACTCCTTTTAATAATTCCATATTAAATAACTTTCTTTTTAATTTATATATCATCTTATTACATGTTAATTATTTATAAACAAATCAAAGAAACCTTACACTCGACCATCCTGATAACGTGTTTGTCCCCATACACGCCTCAGTTGAAAACCTTACACTCGGCACATTGATAAGTGGCAAAACTAATCACATTTCAACATCTCATGAGAACACAAAAGACAGAGAATAAAAATGAATACATACAATACATTATATATAAAAAAAAATGAAAAATATCTCAACTTTAACAAACTTAGAATACTTAGTATAAATAATTAAGTTCATAAATTAAATGTATGATACTTAAGCTTTTGTTGTAGAGATTAAAGTATAAATTAAATGTTAAATAAATTTATTAATTTATAAATATGTATATTTATACAGATATTTATTTATTTATTAATTTATAAATATATTTATTTATTTTACATGTATTGTAAACAGTTATTACATACGGTTACGAACTCGCTCGCTCACGAAGTCTCGTACCCATATCTCTAAGTTTGGCTAAGAAAGTCAGAAAGGTCAAGTCACGAACTCGCTCGCTCACGTAGTATCGTGATTTGACCTGAAAGACACAAAATAATTTGCAGAATATCATTCCAATCAACTCATATAATTCCATAGATCATCAGTAATCGCTTGCTTCATGTAGCAATTATTCTTACATGCTAACTAAACTGTATCTGTTCATCTACATCGGATGAGTTACTGTCATTTTACATGATATCAGCGTCGTCATTTTCCAACTCTAAAGAAGCTACATGTATCCATGGTTTCATTCGATCAGATGCCACCGTAGTTTTCCGCCTGTTCTTCATTCCCTCAAAGCCAGGTATTGGAGCTACTTTATATCGGTCATTACCCATTACTTTTATTACCCTAAAAGGACCTTCGTATGAGGGCAAAAGCTTAGTACTTTTACCATCATTCTGAAACGTAGTTTTTACTATTTTAACTTGCTCCCCATTTTTATAAATTCGAGCTGGTCTGCGTCCTTTGTCATAATATTGTTTGTTTTTCTTGCTCTCTATCTATTTTACTCTTAACTTCGTCACGTAAGGACGATAGATCACAAGATTTACTACTTAAATTCGCTACTTCATTTAATGCCGGGTTACTCTCACTGTTCATTATATAGTACCAAACATTACTTCGGCGGGAGTCCTGCCTATTGTCTTTTGCAAAGTGTTATTAAGTCCCCACTGAATTTTCCCGAGTTGCATATCCCAGTTCTTTTCATCATCCCTGAGGTTCTGTGCAGTTAGCGAGTCCAAGATGGTACGATTGTATCGTTCTACTTGACCATTCGAACTTGGGCTCGCCACCGCGTTCAATACATGCTTGATACCCCTTCCTAAACAGAATTTTCTGAACGCGTGGGAAGTAAAGCAACTACCACGATCGCTTATAATCCGGTCAGGGTTTGACCAAATAGTTTAATAATTAGTTCGTTTCTATGGATAAGCTTAATGAGTATGGCTATCTATACATGTACTTATATCTAATACAGTCCACTAAAAACTATGTTGAAGTTAGTTGCAAATATACCGTTGAGTTGACCACACGTTGTTTTCTTTAAAAATCACTGCACCACAAAAGTCAACCCTATCCATTAAACATTTTGGTCCATAATCGAACCGGACAACGTTAATGAGCATCGTGCCCGGCCGACCCGTGAGAACAAAAGAATATTACCTGAGTGCGATAAGGAGTCGTCCGGCGACACGTGTTTTGCTAATCGCTAATGTGCAAATCATTGAACAATTTTAAAACGAGAAACGAGTTATTTATGTGGAATTGAGTACTATAAACTGATACTAGTTAACAAGGTATGTGACTTGGTGCAAATATAAATAACTGGACATTGAGTGAGTGACAAACGAGTTTTAATATAAAGAAACTGTTACTAAACGTTGAACTTCTAACCAAATAGTGACTGAGCTGAGGGTTGTGTGCAGTGATAGCTAATTGAGCCTATTGTTACAACAATGGAGGCACTTTTTTCCATACAAGATGAGTTGTTAGTTAATTTAACGAAAGCGGAACGCAATTTCAAGAAAACTCCGAAGGATCGAATTAAAAGACAACACTTAAAAACGAGACTGGATATATTAGAACAGTTATTTAAAGATTTTAAAAACGGTCATCGGGAGATAGTTGCAAAAGCGAAACAGAAGACGGATACATACTTCACTCAAGAAAAATCTGAGACTTTTGAGGAGTTGTATGTCCAATACAAATCGAGTTTACTAGAAGCTTTGCAACAGTTTCTACCGCATCGTTCTGAATTACCTAAACCGGCAGTTTCCAACAGTGCGAATAATAATTGCAGTGATGTGAAATTATTTTTCTTTTTTTTTGTGGGTGGGTGTAAACTAGTGTACACATAATTTTTTTTGGAAATTCTTCAATATTTAAAATAAAATAGTTTGGACGCATTTTAATAAATAACATTAACAGTTTTGTGCTTTTTAAGTTACATTATATCAGTGCCACTGTTGGTATCACCCTACATGAAGTGATACTTAAAGACACCACCCACCAGTATACACTTGCACTACTACTACCGGAATCTTCAACGAAATGTCTCAGCTCAGTGGCATTCAGTCAGTCCAGCTCAGGCTTGAGGATACCTTCAACAAAAGAATGGCTGGAAGCACAACTTACCACCAGCGCAGCAAAAGACACTGTGGCCAAAGTGGCTGAGGAATTTCGAACATTTAGGGAGTTGATGTTTAACATGCTTAGTCTGCTGCGTCAGCAAATTCGCGAGTGTGCCCACCCAGTTGACTCCATTGAAACAAGGCACCGTAGGAAGGCTCTTCTTTTCTTGGAAGTGGAGGAAACTGAAGAACAGGACAATGTGGCTGTGATTAACAATATCCTTCACAAGAAGATGGCTCTGTCACCCTCAATAAATTCCTGCTACATAATTGGAGCCCGCGGGGAAGAGCATCACCGACCATTACTTGTGTGGTTCTCTAATGTTGCTGATAGGAATGCTGTTTGGAATGCAAAATCAAAACTGCGAGGGTCACCAGTAGCATTAAGAGAATTCCTTACGAAACCCAGGCAAGCAATCTTCGCCAAAGCACGGCAGCATTTCGGCATGCGAGCTTGTTGGACGCAAGATGGCACCATCGTAATTAAGGTCGCCGATGGAGATCGCCAAAAGGTCATTACTATGGCTGCGTTAGACACCCTGTTGGCGAGACACCCTAAAGGTGCCGGTCAAACATCATCCAGTCCTCGGAGTGGAGGCGTGAGCGCGGGCGCAGGGTTGTCTTCCAAGCGCAAAAACTAGCCGAACTTGCCAAATTCTTTCGTGTCGGTGTACGGCCTAGTGTGTGACGTAATCCTTCTTAACTTCCATTTAATTGTAAGTAAAGCTGCTTATTCTATCGTTCACTCACATTAATTTACGACAATTTTAAATACGGCGTACCCACATATTGTACTCACTAATGCTCACCATTTGGACCTTAGTGAATTAGAACAACTTAACGTAAGCTTGACGTCTGTTGATTGTCACAGACTGTCAAATATTCTGTCAAACTGACATTAGAGTATTTGATAAAACGTCTTTTTATAGTCCGGCATTTCGTTTATCTGTTGTTTTCTTGTTTATTGTTTCATAATGTATTTTTATTTATTTTTATGTGTCTGGTTACTGGTGGTTACTGGTGATGGGCTCCTTTTTCCGCACGTAGGCTCCAAGTCGGCCCATTGTGCGTCAGGTGGCTTTGGGAGGCTGTCAGTCCAGCCATCCCAACTCCCTCCAGAAGCGCAGAAGTCTCCTGGGACGTTCGCAGGCTTCTGTGACGGAGCTCGGTGAACCGAGGATCCCTGCCCGGCATTCCGCGACCCACGTGCACTCCAGGAGCACGTGTGCCGCTGATTCTTCATGTTGAAGACAGCCTCTACATAGTGGACTATCTGTAACATTGATGGTGAAAAGGTGTTTATTTAGTGGAATGTGCCCGGTCAGCGAGCCCACCACTATTCGTAAGTCGACTCGCTTTAGCCCAATCAGGCTGCGAGACAGTCTTGGTGAGCGGATAGGGACCGCTTCCCTTGACTGTCTGCAGCCGTTTACCGTGGCCCAGCGGTCGTTGTGGTTGTTAGTAGTCTGTCGCCTTAACCATGACCTGACTTGGCCTAAGGGGACAGGCAGATATGGCCGGGGGCCAAAAATCCGCGTGTCCGATCCCCTCCTCGCCAGCTGATCAGCAGCGTCGTTTCCTAGAGATCCGCTGTGGCCTTTTATCTATTGCAGGGTCACCGTGTTGCCCACAGCAATGCGCTCGAGAGCTTGGTGGCACTCTTGTATCAGCGACGACGTGATGATGTAGTTGTCCAGTGCCTTAAGAACCGCCATGCTGTCGGAGAGAATCCTGATGGCTTGGTCCTGGACCCCTCTCCTTTCTATAGCTCTGGCCGCCTGGGTGATGGCTACACACTCGCATTGGAAGATCGAGTTGTCTGCACCCAGAGGTATTGATATGTTGATGTTCAGGTCCATTGAGAATACTCCTGCGCCTGTGCTTGAGTCCGTCTTTGAGCCATCTGTGTAGACGCGTACCTCGTGTGTTCCCGAGGAATCTTGTTCGTTTTCTGTCGTTTGTATTGTGTATGCTTTGTTGAAGACATACACCCTAGGTATTCGGTCACATGGTGCATTCAGCATTGGTATGGACTCAAGGCTTTTGTGCCATATGTCACCATGACCTCTCGATTGTGCGCGCCACAGTCCCGAGTGTTTTAGTCTTGTAGCAGCTACCGCTGCCTCTTGTTGTATGAAGAGGTCCAGCGGCGGCAGTCCAAGCAGCACCTCCAGAGCCGCTGTTGGTGTTGTTCTCATACATCCCGTGACGGCGCAGCATGCTAGTCTCTGGAAGCTTTGTAGTTTGTCAATGGCGGTACTTAGTTTGGTTCTGGGCCACCATACTACCGCTCCATATGTGATGATTGGCCTGATTACGGCTGTGTACAACCATAGGGTAATCTTGGGTGAGAGGCCCCATTTTTTTCCCATTAGTCTTTTACATTGCCAGAAGGTGATACAGGCTTTGTTGAGTTTTTGTTCTACATGTTTGTTCCATAACAGTTTGTTGTCCAGGGTCACTCCCAGATATTTGACGTCACTGGTTAAACAAAGTTCGGTGTTAAATAGTTTTGGTAGTTTTAGTCTTGGTATTTTGCGTTTGTTTGTGAATAGTATGAGCTCCGTCTTAGTCGGATTCACGGAAAGCTCGTTTTTCGACCGTCCTTAGAGCAGAGCTCATAAGATTGCACAAAGTGCTCTCACAGGGTCCGCTGATTAGAATAGTGATGTCGTCTGCATATCCCACCGTAAAATGCCGTTGTGTGTTGAGCCTTGTGATGAGCTCATCAACCACCAGGTTCCACAGAAGCGGCGAAAGGACCCCCCCTTGAGGGCAGCCCCTCGCCACCATGGCTCTGGTTGCACCGTTTACGGTGAGTTGTATGGCCCTGTTCCTGAGCATGTCATCTATCCATCCGGCTACCGTTGGATCAATGCCATGTCGTACTAGAGCCATTGCAATGCTCGTGAAATTAGTTTTGTCAAAGGCTCCCTCTATGTCTATGAAAACTCCTAGGGTCGACTGCTTTGCTGATAAATCCCTTTCGATTGTGCTGACCACACTGTGTAGTGCAGATTCTGTTGCTTTGCCCGCGCTGTAGGCGTGTTGGTTGGGATGAAGCGCACGTTGTAGTAGCGCATTTGACCTAATGTCCCTATCGCAGAGCCTTTCCATCGTCTTCAAAAGGAAGGACGTCAGGCTTATTGGTCTATAGGACTTCGGTTGCGTGTAGTCACTCTTGCCAGGTTTCGGTATGAATACTACTTTCACTTCTCTCCACTTTTGCGGGGTGTACCGGAAGGCCAGACAGGCTCTGTAGATACCTACTAGATGTTCTATCAGCCCCTCGTCGCACCATTTAAGCAGGCCCGGGAATATCCCATCTAGGCCCGCTGTTTTGAAGGGGAGGAAGGTGTTGATGGCCCATCTGACTTTGTCCTCGTCGACGATTCTCTGGGCGGTGCTCCAGTCCGACGCCTGCGGCACGTGTGTCTCCGTTCCCAGCCATCCTTTTTCCGTGGTGATTATACATCCCGGGAAGTGGGTTTGGAGTAACAGTTCGCATGTTTCATCGTCGGTTCTGGTGTATTCCCCGTCAGGTTTTTTAAGGGACCCTATGTTACGCTCAGGTTCGCATGACAGGATCTTTTTGACCTTGACTGCTTGGTTGTTGCTTGATATATCTTCGCAGAAACGTCTCCAGGCTTCTGCCTTCCTGAGTCGGATTCGCCTCTTTAAAGTCGCTGGGCTTCCTTGTAGAGCTCCCAGTCCTCTTGGTATCTGGTGTTCATTGCTCTATTGAACAGTTGTCTTGTCCTGTGACGGAGTTTGTCTAGCTCAGGTCCCCACCATTGGTTCGCACCTCTCGGTTTGACCTGGGGTAGTGTTGAAGGACAGGCTTTCTCAAAGCAGTTATTCAAGAGATGCGTCACTTGTTCCACATGTTTCTCGATATCTGCAGTGGTGCCGTGGTGGATTTTGGCGTCTACCTCCCTCAGACCTTCCGCCGTTAGGCTTCTGAACTTGTTGCGGTTTGTCTTCCGGGGGTTTCGTCTTGGTTTTGCAGGAGCGATGGCCATTTCTAGCTGGTATCGAATCCACCTGTGGTCCGAACAGGTTAAATCCTCAGACACGTGCCAGTTTGACACGTGCTGAGATATCCGTTCAGTGGTTAGGGTGATGTCGATTATTGTTTGTGCTCTTGAGGTTACAAAGGTCCCCTTTGAGCCCCTGTTGAGGATATTAAGGTTAGTGGAAAAAAGATAGTTCATGAGTTCCTCACCTCTCGCGTTCGACTTATCCATGCCCCAGATGACGTGGTGCGCGTTGCAGTCCGCTGAGATGATGAGTTCCAAACCTTCCTCTTCGCACCGGGTGATTAGTGCGACCATCGAAGCCGTCGGTGTGTCCTCGTCGCCCGGCAGGTAGGCAGATGCTATTACGACACTCGGTAGGCTATTGGAAGGGTCTACTAGGAGCCTCACAGCCGTGAGATCCCTGGAACAGAACTCAGTCATGATTATTGCATTGTAGTGTTTTGGTACAAGTAGGCACGTACGTGGATTACTTACGGTGCTGTTGACGATCAGTTTGTGTCCTGTGTTAGTGAGACCACAGATCCTGCCCTTCCTAATCCACGGCTCTTGGCTATGGTCTCCGTAGAGCCCTCCAGCTGCCTGCACAACATGGCCGATGCAGTCCGGCTGTGCTGGAGGTTGGCCTGGATGGCTTTAACGGGGGTTGGTCGGGGAGCTGTCGAGTCCATCGCTACCCAGCAGCATCTCCTCCCTCGCCTCGTTTTCTATGCGTCTCCACCAGTCGACGGCCTCCGGGGTGGATTCCCGGGGTCGGGCTGGCGGGTCTGCGGACATCTCCCGATCCACGGATGGACCCGGGTGTCGCAGGACGCTGGTGGCCGCTTTTTTTGGAGCTCCTGTGGCCTCGCTGGAGGCGAGGTTAAGGGGCTCGTTGCTCGTCGCGTTGGTGACGGGCGCCTTCTCCCCCTTGGCGTCATCCGTGTCCCGGTCGTCTATGAACTTCACATAGACTGACCCCAGCTTGTAGCGCAGGCGCCGCTCCTTTTGCTTCAGGATCTCGGCCTCCTGCGTGGGTATCCCCAGCAGTAGTCTGATCCCGTCGCATCCGGGCGTACGCTGCGCGCTATATAGACACCAGCTGTTGATATCGTAGGTGTCGGCGTTCGTCTTATGCAGACGGATGCGGAGGCGGTCTACGTCGCCGTCCGTGAAGTCGGGGACGTAGATCGCCCCCCTGATGCGTTGGGGGATATCTTTCTGCCGGCATACTACCAGCTTGGTGCCGGGCAGCGGCGAAGACATCCTGCTTGCGGTGCGACGCAACCAGTCCAGGGCAAACTCATCCTCGCACCACATCTTAATGACGCCGTCGCTGAGGAAGGTTCTTCCTCTGAACGCTGGTGTCCGCACCGTGGGGTCGCTAGAGAAGACAGTCGCGTCATACTCCTCCATGATTTTCTCCTGGATGAGCTGGTACTGCTCCTCTGTGATAGCGCGATGGGGGTCATACCGCACGGCCACGCAGAGGTCGTTAGATCTCAGCGCGTCGGCGTAGTTGACCGCCCCTGGTCCTATGGACGATCGGTTGAATTTGGCGCGCTTATCTTTCTCTCGCGGCGTCAGGGAGTCGTCGGGCCTAGCCCTCTTACCCCCGTTCGCCGGTCGAGATTCCAGCGCGGCCTCCTCCAGTCTCACCCATCTTGGTCTGCCCCCGCGTTTTCCACGCGGGGTTGTTCTTGCTACGCCAGGCTCTCCGGGGCGGCCGCAAGAAGCCCCCACGCCTTTCGCGTCACCTGCAGCAAAATTTAATCCCGCGCTGGCAGCGGAACTGGGTCCCGCGCCTTGGTTCGGCTCAGACGCCGGGGCGGCTTTGGCCATCGCTGACCTCGCCGGGGCCATTGGTCGGGGGACCACTGGCTGTGCCCTCCCCGCGACCGCCTCCTCAAGCCGGCGCAGCCGCTCAGCGCGCGCTCTTCGTCTGCGCTGGCCTCTCGAGAGTTTCTCGAGGTCTTCCCTTCTGGAGGTACTCGGCGCCTGTGTGGTCTGCCTGGCCAGCGTGTCCTTCTTAGATCTGCTCTTCCTCTCGAACACCTGCCACAGTGCTTCCGCAGGACGGTTGCAGGGCGGCATGGCAGCTCTGAGGTTGGACAGATCCAACGGGTCATTGTTCGCCTGCGCGCACAGGAGCGCAGCAGGCTGTCGGTTCTGTTGCTGTTGGAGGTTGTTGGAGGGATGTTCACTGGTTGGTGTCACATCCCTCACCGGCGCGTGAGTCGCTGCCGGCATGTTTTTTACGTTGTCCCTTTTGCAATCCATGGGATCTTTAGATTGAGTTCATCCTCGTAGCTTCCCACCCTCCTTGGAGCCCGCAAAAGGGGGCGCTGAGCACCGAGCGTACCCAGACGCCAGGATTACTACGAGGATATAGGTCCCCTCCCATGCAGCAGACGGCGCAGTCCCCCGTCGAGATCGCGGCCGCGATTACCTTCGGGTGGAGGGTAAGAACCACCCAAAGTCGCTAACCTACCATCGCGACGGAACCGCTCGCCTCCACATGTTCAGGAACCTCGCCTGGCAGCCCTCTGACGGGTTGCCGCAGCCGATTGACCTGGGGTGGCTAGACCCAGGCCTCCCGTTTTAGCAGAAGTCCAGACCGAAGAGGTGTGTTGCTTCCGGACGACGTCTGACCCGGCCGTCCTTCAGCTCAACCTCCAGGCTTCCTTCGTCCTGCCTTACGGGTCTCCACGCACGGCACAAACACGCGGGAGGATGTTTACCTTACCCGACATCACGGAATGTTGTGATGAGCGGGCCCGCGCCAACATATCCTCGTATGAGACGCGGTTCAGGTGGGGGGGTTTGTGTGTGGGTGTAGAATAAACTTACATAGACTGTTTACACATATACGTAATAGGTAATATATATATTCCTTATAAGAGATGCATTACATAAACCTATATATGGTGCGTCCCATTGTGTCAGTCAGCCATTATAAGTAATGACCGAGTGCCCCAAAGGGACGCGGGCCCTCCTCTTTTATCCGGGCTTGGGACCGGCACCCCAGCCCCCTATGCGCAAACACAAAGGTGAGCTGTGGAGACAGTCCCCAGTGTGCAAGCACAAAGGGGCTGCGGAGGCAGAGTTCGACAATGTGGCTGTGATTAACAATATCCTTCACAAGAAGATGGCTCTGTCACCCTCAATAAATTCCTGCTACATAATTGGAGCCCGCGGGGAAGAGCATCACCGACCATTACTTGTGTGGTTCTCTAATGTTGCTGATAGGAATGCTGTTTGGAATGCAAAATCAAAACTGCGAGGGTCACCAGTAGCATTAAGAGAATTCCTTACGAAACCCAGGCAAGCAATCTTCGCCAAAGCACGGCAGCATTTCGGCATGCGAGCTTGTTGGACGCAAGATGGCACCATCGTAATTAAGGTCGCCGATGGAGATCGCCAAAAGGTCATTACTATGGCTGCGTTAGACACCCTGTTGGCGAGACACCCTAAAGGTGCCGGTCAAACATCATCCAGTCCTCGGAGTGGAGGCGTGAGCGCGGGCGCAGGGTTGTCTTCCAAGCGCAAAAACTAGCCGAACTTGCCAAATTCTTTCGTGTCGGTGTACGGCCTAGTGTGTGACGTAATCCTTCTTAACTTCCATTTAATTGTAAGTAAAGCTGCTTATTCTATCGTTCACTCACATTAATTTACGACAATTTTAAATACGGCGTACCCACATATTGTACTCACTAATGCTCACCATTTGGACCTTAGTGAATTAGACCAACTTAACGTAAGCTTGACGTCTGTTGATTGTCACAGACTGTCAAATATTCTGTCAAACTGACATTAGAGTATTTGATAAAATGTCTTTTTATAGTCCGGCATTTCGTTTATCTGTTGTTTTCTTGTTTATTGTTTCATAATGTATTTTTATTTATTTTTATGTGTCCTCGTTCTATCAATATGTGTGTTAGCTGGCGGGTGGTGCTCAGAGACGTAAAGTTTGTGACTGTTTTTTTAATTCTTTTCCTATTTTATAGATTTTTTTTCCCTTTAAATATCATTATTTTTAGTTTATATATACATATTATTTTTATTTATTTTATTTTTTTCTTTAAAATTTTACATGTCGTCCGGTGATGATTCATTTTATTCTGCCAGTTCCTCGTTTTATGAAAGCTCTTCTACTTTTTCGGAGACTTTAGGAGAGACGTTGCGAAATACTTTCATAGGCCAACCACAACAACAAATTATTAATGTCTGCCATATTAATGCGCAGAGTGTGCCAAGCCATTACAGTAACCTCGTTGACACTTTTTCAAACTCTGGCGTTCATGCCGTCCTGATAACCTCATCTTCTTTCAACTACTTACCCTTTTCCTAGCTTCGTTCTCATTAGGAATGATCGGGTTGAGAAGAGGGGCGGTGGTGTCGCTATCTACCTACATAGTTTCCTTTTAAGATTCTCGCCACCTCACCGGGCTCCTCTGCTTCTTCCGAATTTCTCTTTCTTGAGGTTTTTGTCAAAGGGGCCAAGCTTATCCAAGCCAAGGTGTAGTTTACTGTCCTCTGTCGACTATTTCTCCAGCATCGAACCGGTGCTGGAATCTATAGGGTCCGAGTATTCACATGTTATCGTCATGGGCGATTTTAACACAGACCTCCTTTCCGAACAATCCCTTCGCTCCCGTAAACTCCTCGAAATTATAAGGTCCTCAAGTCTTCATGTTCTTCCCCTTCAAGCCACTCACCACAACATTGACGGACATGATACCTGGCTTGACCTTATCCTTTCTGCGAGTCCTTCCTTGGTCTCAGCCTCCGGACAACATCCTGCCCCTGGTTTTTCCCACCACGACCTCATCTTCCTCTCGTACATCCTTAAACCCCCTAAACCCCGTCCTAGGGTACTGCACTTGCGTTCTTTTGGCCGTATGGATGTGGAGAAATTGCATAGGGATGCTTCTCATCTAAAATGGGACGACTTGTATAGTGCACCTAACATCGATACTAAAGTCAACATTTTTTGCAGGCTAATTAAGGACTTGTACGACATACATGCCCCGGTCCACAAAGTTAAAATCAACCGTCTGCCTGCTCCTTGGATGACCAGGGGATAGGATAGGTTGGGGGACGGGATGGGTTGTTTCGCAGGTTTAGGAGGGAGCGTTGTACAAATAACTGGCGCCTATTTAAAGCTGCAAGGAATAAGTGTAACCAGGTGATACGTAACGCCAAACGCCAGCACATTCTCAACAATTTATCTTCCTCCTCCCCTGTCGATGTCTGGAAGTTCCTCGGTTCTTTGGGCATTGGCAGGATGAGGAACCTGGACAATCATGAACTGATTGTCCTCTTGGCTTGGATGACATAAATGCACATTTCTCCACCACTTACCCTATAGACCAACAAGCCATGAGTAGTACTTTAACATATATGCCCAAGAGCACTAAAACGACCCAAGGGTACACGTTGGGTACTAAAGCGCCCTAAATAAAAACTGTCAATAATTATTGGAGTTTAACGCCATCTATGAGTTATTTGAAGACTTACGTAAGTTGTAAACAGGGTACTTATACCATACTAAAACAATCACAGTTGAAAAGTTAGCATGCAAGTTGCGACACGTTTTTTTCGACCAAAATTGTGAACCTTTTGTGACAAAAATGTAAGTATTTATTTATTTGCTTGAACTGTTGCATGTATTGTTGATAAATTAGTAAAATGAATATATTTAGCATATGAGTAACTAATAAAATCTATTCAGGACTATTCATTTTTGTTGATATTGAAACAAAAATTTGTTAGGGTCGAAATTGACCCTCTGGGCAAATATGATCTCTGAATCATATTTGCCCAGAGGGTCAATTTCTCAGGTCACGACTCGTACTCTCAACTAACGAAATTGCTGATATCTTGGAGAATTTGGCCGATGATGATGATTTTTCTGGCGTTGACATATACTTGGACCCGCCTTGTGGAGGTGCTATATCTGACGGTGACTCAGGGGACGAAGACTGCAATGATATTGCAAGTTTTAACCGCTATCAGCTTCTTGCCCCGGCTGAGATGATTATACAACACACGCAAGGCAATGAAGAATCCATAATCAACGTTACAGAAAACATAGACGTTGAGCAGCCTGCGATTGAGGTACCTTTGGAAGTTTGGATGTCAATCCAGTCGCTCCCTCCACTAGTCGCAGTTACTCATCGAGGCGACAACGTGCTGCTCAACCTCATCCAAGAAAATGGATCAAACAAGACCTACGTCAGTCAGAAGTTGAGTGGTCAGCACCGCCACTACGATCAGTAACAACTCTATCGGCTGAAAGTGAACCTATAGAGTTTTTTGAGCTTTTTTTCGACCTGGAGGTGATTAGACACATTGTGCGGCATTCAGTAATGTATGCCTTCAGCAAAGACCCTAACACGACCTTCACTCTATCGGCTGAGGAGATTTACTGTTTTATAGGTATACTTGTTCTCACTGGCTACGCCCAAATCAATCAATCAAAAAGTTTTTATTTCAAATAGGCCGTATCTCAGGCACTTTTAAAACGTTATATTACTGACTCTAGTTGCACGGTTCCAAAGTGTCATTCTTATGGAGAAGAACCGGCAAGAAACTCCATAAGTTACTCTTTTCAAAATAAATTTTTACAGTAGCATTTTACATTAAAATGAATGTCTGTAAAAACAGCGTAAATTAGCAAAACAAGTATCAAATAGCAAAATGATTATGATTTTCTATAAAAACTGACCTCCAGAGGAGAAAAAATAAAAAAATAAAATAACGTTACAATGAAGTAAGTTTTGCTGAGGTTTACACTATTGATACATATACAAAGCATATTTCACAAAAAAAAGGAAAACAATAATAATTTAATGATAATTTTACATAATCCAAATATGTAGTCCTAATCAAATCCTTAACAGGAATGTCAAGGCATGTCATAGCTTCTATGAATAGAGCTGAGGCTAAACTAATAGTAGATAACAAGGAAAATAAGATAATGATCTAGTAGACCGCCAGGGAGACCACATGTACAGCGATAATACTAAGTCCACGCGTGCTTATCATTTATATAATCACTAATTCCATAGTACGCTTTCTTTACCAGCATAGATTTAACGGTATTTTTAAACTTGTTTAAACTTGCCCCACTGCCTAGACGGCGAATGTACTGGGAATTGAACGAAGACACGCATAACGTTCTTGTCAGTAAATCCATGCGGCGTAATCGTTTTGAGGAGATTTTTCGGTATCTTCATGTAGCCGATAACAACAATCTACCCTCAGGTGATAAAATGGCAAAAGTACGCCCTTTATTTAACATGATGAACGAAAAGTTTTTGATATATGCTCCGATTGAAAAAAAACATTAGTATGGGTGAGTCTATGATTATGTATTTTGGTCGTCACGGATGCAAGCAGCATATACACGGCAAACCAATACGATTTGGTTTCAAGGCATGGGTGGCAGCTACACGTCTGGGTTACTGCATACAAGCAGACCTCTATGAAGGACGATCTGAAGTACGCGAAACTGGACTTGGCGAGCACGTAGTCACAAAACTAACACAGGCTGTGCAGAATGTATACCCTGACTGTGCGTTTTCGGTATTTTGCGATAACTTTTTCACGTCGCCCTCGCTGCTGAGTAGCCTACAAACTAAGAATGTGAAAATCACTGGAACCGTTCGGCAGAATAGAGTGGACAAATGTCCACTTCTGGATGTCAAATCATTCAAAAAAAAAGCCAGAGGGTTTTACGATTATCGATTTGATCAGAATGACAGCATTTGTGCCGTGCGCTGGAACGATAATAATGTGGTGACGCTGTTATCAAATGAGTTTGGCGTCCAGCCTATTCAAAAAGCGAAGAGATATTCAGCAGCTGTAAAAAGAAGAATAGAAATTGATCAGCCAAATGTGGTCGCCCAATACAACAGATTTATGGGCGGAGTGGATAGGTTAGACGCCAACATTGGTGTGTATCGCATTGCCATAAGAGGGAAAAAATGGTATACGTCTCTACTGACGTGGCTAATTGACGTAACAGTCAATAACTCCGCTTTGATGGCCAGATCACACGGAGCCAACATCGATACGCTGGAGTTTAGACGCTCGATTGCAAGAACATTGCTATTGAAGTATGGGACTGCGAGAGTTCATCCTGGAGTCCCTTTGAAAGTGACATCGAACGTGCCGTTATCCGTGCGTAGACATGCAGCTAACCATATGATCATGGTTTCGCAGACCCGAAGAAGATGTGCATTCTGCAAAAATAAAACTGTAAAAATGTGCCGATCGTGTGGAGTCAATCTCCATGACAAGTGCTTTGAGAAATTCCATGCCTAATATTACCCTAATGACCTGATTGATATTTTTGTCTGTAAGTACTAGATGCCAAATAATAACGTTCCTACTTTGTTGATTTGTTCTTTTAGTCTTATAGTAATAATAATAAAAGCTCTTATTATACTACAAATTTTGTTTTATTTTACCTTTATATTTATCACATTGCTAGACCATATTTGCCCAAGGGGTCGATATCGACCCACTGAAAAAAAGGTACTTCCAGTTACTGAACCTGAAAATAACTAATTTTCAGTTAAATAACTACCATTAGGGACAACAATATCCAAAATTCATAAACATCGGAGATCTAAATCTTTCTGGGCATATATGGGTTAAGACAACTGTCTGCATTAACCCGGCCTAACATTCAAGCTTTTTCATTTTCACCAGTAGCCGAAGATGACGTCAAAAGGATTATCCTCTCCATCAAATCCAACGCTGTAGGGGCTGACGCCATCAGCCGTCGCATGATCACTCCCATCCTAGAATCCGATCTCCCATATTATAAATTTTTCCCTCTGGTCTGGTCAAGTTCCAGAACAATGGCGTATGGCGTACGTCATTCCTTTACCAAAAGTCCCCAATCCTACCCTGCCTAGTCATTTTCGTCTTATTTCCATACTCCCATTCCTGTCCAAAGTGTTGGAAGCTTGTGTCCATAAGCAACTGTACCAGCACATCTCGCGATACCATCTTTTAAACCCGCTCCAGTCTGGTTTTAGGCCTGGTCACAGCACAACGTCCGCTCTTCTTAAAGTTACTTACGATATTAGGGCGGGCATGGAGGATACTAAGGCTACTGTCGCGGTAGTGGTTGATTTCTCGAACGTCTTTAATACCGTGAGTTATGATATTCTCCTCTCTATCCTAGACACCCTAATGATGTCATCTGAGGCTCTGATCTGGTTTTCTTCATATCTTCGGGGTCGCCGGCAATCGGTTCGCGTCGGTGAATCTTCGTCGAATTGGTGCGAGCTGAATTCCGGTGTTCCCCAAGGCGGCATAATTTCTCGTTTACTTTTTTCTATTTTCATTAATCTCATAACTCAAGGTCTTCAGTGTTCGTATCACCTATATGCTGACGACTTGCAGCTTTACGTGCTGGCCAGTGTGGGGGACATTTCCAGGATTATAGACTTGATCAACGAAGACCTTGATCACGTCCGGGACTGGTCTGAGAGGTTTGGTCTGGTGGTGAACCCCTCTAAGTGCCAATCGATTATTGGAGGAGTTAGCCATTCCCCCCATCGTATTCAATGGCTCAATTATAAGGGTCAGCCAAACTGTCAAAAATCTTGGCCTGCTCATGGACTCATCACTGAGTTGGCAAGCTCAGGTCACTAGTGTGTCCCAGAGAGTCACTGGCACGCTACGAAATCTTTAACGCCTAAAGAACTTTCTCCCATCCAAAACGAAACTGGTGCTTGTGCAAACCCTAATTTTTCCAATCCTTGACTATGTGCTGACGTGTGCTACTTAGACCTGAATGCAGATCTCCTAAATAAACTAGATAGACTTCTGAATAACTGCATTCGATTTATTTTTAACCTTCGCAAATACGACCATGTGTCTGTTTACCGTACCCAACTGCGCTGGCTGCCGATCCGGGAGCGCCGAAGTGTACGAACTCTTTCATTTCTCTAATTGTATGTATTAGCTGTCTATTATATATATAGGTAGATATATTTGTGTGTATATGTGTTATTTCTGATTATACACCCACTCCCCGTTTCTCTGCACCACCTCTTGGTTGACTGGTAGAGAATGCCTTTGGCATTAAGTCCGCCATTGTACTTGTTTGTATAAGAAGTATAAAATAAATAAATTACCCCACATACAATTACCTACGTTTGGGGGTAAGTACGAAGAGTGGCAAACGTTTTATGATATGTTTTCATCATTAATACATAACAATAAGAAATTTTCGTCGGTACAAAAATTACAATACCTCAAAACTAATCTGTGGGAGAAGCATTAAACCTATTAAGTAATTTTTCGACGACTGATGCAAATTATGAAGAAGCATGGCGGCAGCTAGTTCGGCGATACAATAACAAGCGTTATAACTGCAATGCCATAATGAGGACTTTATTTGGCATAAAGAAAATTCAAACCGAGTCAGCCAATGCAATTAGGAGTTTGTTGGATACGACGTCGACTTATCTGACTGAATCTAGTTACGCCAACGTGTCCGTCGTTTACTAAGTCGTCTCAAAATTAGACACAGAATCTGTCAAACAATGGGAACAGCAGGTCATGATGATGAATGATGAATTACGAGAAATTTTTTAGAGTACAGATTTAGGACTTTAGAAATGATAGATACGAATGGCAACCGCAACGCGAAACAAGTTAAACCTACTACTAAGTCGAAATCCTTTCACGCATCAGTAGAGAAGGAAAAGGAGAACAAGTCAAATATTAAGTCTGAGGCCAAACCAGAATGTCCGATGTGTCATGAAGGTCATTATCTTTGCCAGTTCCAGCGTTTTAACCAAATGACGCCTAAGAAAAGACAGGATTTCGTACAAACGAGTAAATTATGTTTTAATTGCCTGGCACCAACGCATGCAGTAGTTAAGTGTCGTCGTACATTCAGCTGTAGGAAATGTGGGAGAAGACATCACACGATGTTACACGTTGAGAGAGAGAACCAGGAGCCAGCCAGTAATCGAGAGCAGGCGGCCGTAGGGTCACCGAGTGAACAACAACAAGAGAGAGCGAGTACAACACGAGGTGACACTACCATTACAGCTACATTGTCTAGGCGAGAGTTGCAACCCAACAGTGTACTACTGGCGAAGGCGAAGGTTAAGGTATGCCGGTCAAACGGTTTTAAACAATTAATTCGTGCTTTTGTATCGGAGTCAACTGTACAATTATTAGGTCTTGCTCGCAAACCAATGAGTGGCTGGGTGTCAGGGCTAGGAGATGGACGTATAAGGATTAAGAATACGGTTTCACTTCGTCTAGAATCACGTCATAACCCAGCTAACTACGTTATCGTTAACACTTATGTTTTACATACCCTAACGTCATTACTTCCTTCAACTAACGTGAGCACTTCCGAATGGGCAGACATTGACAATCTTCCTTTAGCTGATCCTACATACGCGACGCCAGGTAACATCGATATTTTGTTAGGTGCAGAAGTTTATAGCGAGATATTACTTGATGGTGTGATGAAGCATCTTGATTGTAACGTAATTGCTCAAAATACGGTGTTTGGTTGGATTTTGTCAGGACAAGTGTCAAGAAGAGAAGAGTATAATAAAGTTATGAGAGAGTACTTAAGCATGAATCATATGAGACTAGTGAATGAGAGTGAGTTGCAAGAGTCCAAGGTAGTCTATCTTCCCCATCATGCAGTGGTGAGAGAAGACCACCACTAAAGTAGAGTCGTCTTTGACGCCTCGAGCAAAGGTGATAATAATATATCATTAAATGATGAGCTGCTGGTTGGACCGAGGTTAAAACCAGACTTAAGCGACATCTTGATGAGATGGCGTCAGCATAAAATATGCATCGTATCCGATATTATTAAGATGTATAGAATGGTGAAAGTGGCGGATGAAGACAGAGATATTTAGAGAGTTGTCTGGCGATTTGATCAGTCAGAACCCATACAACGTTATAAATTATTACGTTTAACTTTTGGTAGAGCATGTGCATCGTACTTAGCTGTCAAGGTGTTACACAGACTTGCAGAGTTAGAAAGTGAAAAGTATCCATTAGCGGCGAGAATAACAAAACAATTTTTATTATATGGATGATTTAATGACTGGGTCTGATACGGTTAATGAGGAGATAAAAAATTATGAGGAGATGAATGAGTTAATGAGAAATGGAGGTTTTGAGTTACAGAAATGGAGTAGCAACAATAATGATTTTTTAGAGCAGATTGGCAAAACTGAGTTGAGTGATACACAGCCTATTAAATTAAATGATTTAATCAAAGTATTAGGATTGAGTTAGAATAGGAAAGAGGATAATTTTGAGTACGTAGTAAACTTACCTGAACCTAAATATTTAGTCACAAAAAGACAAGTATTATCTGAAGTTGCGAAATTGTATGACTCTTTAGGTTGGATTGCCCCAGTGGTAGTTAATGCGAAGATTTTAATTCAGAAACTGTGGAAATCTGGTCTTGAGTGGGATGATAGTTTGACGAATGATTTAAGGGTTGAGTGGCTGAAATACAGAGAAGAGCTTATAGATTTGAAAAATCTTAAAATACCTAAGTGGGTAAACTTTACACAAAAATGCAAGAGAGAGTTACACGTTTTTTCCGATTCCTCAAAATCAGCCTTTGCGGCAGCAGTTTATATTAGAATCATTGATAGCTCAAATAGAGTGCATGTACATTTATTGTCCGCAAAGGCTCGAGTTGCTCCAATTGTAAAGGAGATTTCTATACCTCGACCGCGCCACCTTAGCAGCCAAGCAGCAAGCTTATATTTGAAGTATCTCAAGTGCTGGATATACCTAATGATAATCTCTATGGATGGACCGACTCCACCACAGTCTTAGCTTGGCTCAAGGGAGGTTCAAGTCGATGGGCAACATTTGTGAGCAATAGAGTATCCACCATATTAAATATTATGGATTACCGCCAATGGAATCACGTCTCATCAGAGACAAACCCTGCGGACTGTGCGTTACGTGGTCTGCAGCCCAAGGAGTTGAGTGAGCATACATTGTGGTGGAGAGGACTACAGTGGCTGTTAGGAACTACATTTAACACACAGACTAAATTCAATTCAATTATTATTTACTAGCTTGTGCCCGCGACTTCTTTCGCGTGGAATAGTGACTTCCGGCAGAAAAGTATAGATAGCTGTGTCCGCGACTCCGTCAGCGTGTAACTCCTTGTGTATTAAGTTAATGTATTGGTAATATTTATTATTATTATTTATATTGGTAATATTGTTTAGATCACGTTCACATAAGGCTTAACCCTTTATAAGACACAGAACTTAAAAATATTTATAGCTTTTAAACTTTATAATAATGTGTTAAGGTTCAAATTCTGGTGGCAATATAAGTACCACTGCCTTATAAAGGTAAGGTAAAGGTACCTATAAAACGAAAATACTTTAGTGCAAAGCTTCCGGGTAAACTATATTGAAAGTTGACCCGTCCGGCACGTGAACATAAAGACTTTTAGAACTGCTAACACGGGAAAGAGCAACATACAACTGACCATGTGAGAAACAACTGACACTGAGATCTACTCCAGCAACACGAAAAGTCTGCCCTTGAGCCTTGTTAATTGTCATTGCATAACACACCGATACTGGGAATTGCGTCCTTTTAAATTGGAATGGAAAATTATTTGGTATTAAGGGTATTCTGGGAATAAAGACGGTTTCTCCTGCACCGCAACCTGTTAAAATTTGAGCCTCGATTATATTTTGTTGCAACTGGGTTACTTTTAGTCGAGTTCCATTGCAAAGTTGTGGTGGTTTTAAATTTCGGAGCATAATAATCGGTATCCCAATTTTTAAACAAATTTCATGAGAGGGAAGTCCGGGCATATTTAAAGAATTTAAAAATTCTATCGGGTAATTAGTGGCTTCTTGTTCATCGACCATTCTATTTATTGATCTATAAACTTTGCTTTCCCTCTGTATATTCGACAGTATTTTGTTATTGATCTCAGATGCCTGGTCATTGCGAGGAGTTAAAATAGATCTTTCGCATAGCCAAGAATTGTCCCTATTTAATATATTTGTTACGTCACCGTAAACCGACGATATAAGATGTGGTTGAGATTGCACCATACAACATAATTCAGGCGTCAGTATAAGTTTTCCTTGGTGTAGTTGTGGATAGGTACCTTCACCAATCTTTAATAATGTGTCAGAAAATTGACTATCATCCGGGTTATCTCCAGTTCTCACTCGCATATTTATAGTCAAATGCACCGATTGTATATCTCGCCATAAATAAGAGCTTTTCAGGCAAGCCCTAACCTCATCAGCTCGGGTTCCCCGTGGTATTACCGGTAAGGTTTGTCGGAAATCACCACAAAATAAAACCGTGATACCGCCCATTGGTCGATCATTTTATCTTATATCCCTTAAAGTTCTGTCTACCGCTTCTACTCCTTTTCGATGGGCCATCGTACATTCATCCCATATGATTAAACTACACTCGCGTAATACCTTAGCTTTGTCGCTATTTCTTGAAATACTACAGGTTGGATTTTCCGTGCGATCTAAATCAATTGGTATTTTAAACATACTGTGAGCAGTTTTACCTCCTGGTAGCAATGTTGCAGCTATCCCTGATGAAGCTACGGCAAGAGCAATTTTACGCTGATTTCGAACATAAGCCAATATTAATTTAGTCAAAAAGGTTTTTCCAGTTCCTCCAGGTGCATCTAAAAACCATATTGTTCCCAAATTATTTTGAACACTATTGCACACGCGGTCATAAACTGAACGTTGTTCTGCAGTCATCATTGGGACACCGTTTTCTAATGTTGTCAGCAGTTCCGTTAAATTGTAACCAATCTCTACGGAATATTCCCTATTAGTTACCTCTCCGACTGAGGTTGGTGTTGGCAAACCATATTCACAGAGTGATTTACCGCCTACTGCTGTTAAGTCATCCTGAAGAGCTAATAAGCACTGATTTATGGCAAGATCACGGAAATTATCATTAGTTGTGCCTTCATCATTGTTAGGTATATTTCTAAGAAAGTCTTCTGAAAATTTTTCTTTATATTTTTCCCATAATGTTACAGCATCTGACAAATTACAAAATGTGAGTAATGTTACAAATAAATGGCGTAACCGTCGTGGATTATCACTAACACAGGATTCTGCTAAAGCGTCATCCCAATGCTGATCATTTTCAAGCAAATGACGCGCTTGGCAAGCTGCTTGATAAGTGGGATAAACAACATCGTCTACTTTTCTCAAATCTATAAATGAGGTTGGTCCTCGCACGGTATGTAATAATAATCGCAAATAGAAACACTCAGCGTTGTTAGGATGAACGGTGTACACTCTACCAAGAACATGTTCTTTAAAAATACCTGACTCGCCATCTACAGGCCTGCCACGGCGTCTTCGATTAAAGACACCCCGTTGCTTATCGTAGGTATAATACGATGGAACTTCCTCATACAAAAGAGATTTTGCAAAATCATCAGTTTGGCAAAGTCGAAAGAATGCTAATAAACTTGTTTGTCTAGGGTTCTCTAACCGTTCTGTGACATTTTCGGCGTTGAAATATATACGTTGGCCGCCTTCAAGATGAACATCCAGATGAGTCACAGGTGGATATCTTTCGTGAATGTTGAAACTTAAGATCCGCCACACAGCTTCTGAAGAACTTATATATCTGCCTGACTGAAATCTTGTAACTTCATCATGTTCATTTCTCAAAGCAAATGTAGCTTGGTCACTGCCCTTATTAATATACTTACAAATATATTTTATTGACTCTACACTATTACACATTTCAACATTTATGTGAGCTTGAAATGCTCTGGACAACACAGGAGAATACGGAACGACCCACCTATTATCTAAAGTAACTTGTTGTCCAGACACTCGCTTTTCAACAGTAAAACCATCATTATCTCTTGAACGGCGACGATATAATGGGTATCCATCATGTCCTGTTACAGTGCCATCCACTAAGGCTTTTGGATATCTTTTAGTGCAACGACCGTCTTGCATGCAAGGAGAATTCCCGTTAAACGAACCACATGGACCATGTATCATATGAGTTTTAACAATGTCGTATAACACGGGATCTGCAATCGGACTTGGAATTTCAGCACTGATTAAACTGTCTACATCATTAGGTCGAACCTTATCTTTTAACCAAAGCAGGATATGTGCGTGAGGTAAGCCGCGTTTTTGCCATTCAATACTATACATATAACACAATACTTCTCCAAAAAATTTATCTTTGGTAAGTAGATCTATCATTGATTTTAATTTTAAATGAAAAACTCTTGCTATGATATCATGGCGGTCATGCGGTGCTTGACCCTCAAGAAGCTCCCGAGTAATTTCATCCCACTTAGGATTGGTAGTTACAGTAATAAATAAGTCGGGACGTCCATATTTTCTTACGTAACAAAAAGCATCTTGAGTACGTTCGTGCATGTATCGTGGACCACCAGTAAAAGAAGAGGGCAAAATAACTAAACGACCCATATTCACCGTATCGTTATCTTGCTGCATGGCGTCGCGAAGGTGCACGTATTCTTCAACGCGCAGCTGCCTTTGATTAGATCGTATATAAACTAATCTTTCGGTTTCAATTTTTGCGTACATGTCTACAATAAACTGATTGAATAAGCCACGAAAACGTTGAAAGTATACAAACCTATTCCGTCTTACTTGCAAGTGGTAACAGTAAAATTGAAGGCATGAAATCTTTTTATTATAATTAGGTGCGCCTGTACGCGGATCAGTTTGGTATAAAGCAAAATTATAACCATCTTCCCCTCGACAGTATATCAAAGGATATTGCAAACTGTCGTAAGCCCTGTGGGTTTCATAAATACGTTGCAAACGATTATCTCTGGAACGGATAACGATATCACGCCTATCACATTCCTGGTCGACCAATACCACAGCAACTTCATTCGTGGATGGAGCATTATAACGCCCAGGGTGTTCCTGAGTTGGACGCCTATCGGCATTTATAACAATTTTATAATTGTTATCATCATCTCGAGGAAGAGCTTCTAATGCCGATTTAAAACTGCATACATACGAATTAACCTGATGCAACATGTTCTGAAGTTGTGATATGAGTTCAGTATTTAAATTCGGGAAATATTGATTTCTTATATTCGACTGTTCGTTGTAGTCGGATACAAAATATATTTGAAGAAACTTAGGTTGGTTTTCAGGCAAAAGGGATCCTATCAAATGGTAAACCTGACCTTGTATCTTAAAAGTAGGCATGAAATGACCTTCTGAGATTTGTTGAGCGCCAAAGGATGTCATTTGAAATGCACTATTATAAGTGCGAATATTATCTAAAAACTGTTTAGATTGTATATGTTCCCCTAAAAGTAGTGATTTCAAAGGTTCCGGTGGGTCTTCGAATGAAGGCAAATTTATTTTACCTGTAGAACAACAGAAACCAGCTGACTCCTTACTCCACTTTGAAGCATTACAAAAACGACATACCACGTTCATATCGCCTATTACAGAAGATGATCCATAATCAATTGTGAGGTTATAAGCAAACCCACTTTTATATTTGTCGGACCAAGCCACCGAATTTCTAGATTGATCTTCTATGTGTACATCTAAGTTATTAAGGCTATGTCGAAATCTGTCTGCAGTAAGACGGGCCTCTCGCTGTTCGTCCGTTTCAAGAGACCGAATATTTTCGATTCTTAATCTTTCATTAGACAAACTTACTGATCGTTCTTGTCTCAAAGAATTATAATATTCGCGTACCGACTCTAGTCGTTGTTCATGCTCATGTGCGTCTTCGAGAGATCGAATAACATTATGGTGCACCCTATCATTTGTCAAACGGTCTTCATATTGAGTTAAAGTTTCAGATTCTCGAGATAAAATATGACGTTCGCGGTCAGCTGTGAGACGCAATTCCCTCTCAGTGTAGGTTTCTGACTCGCGAGACAATATATGACGTTCGCGGTCAGCTGTGAGACGCAATTCCCTCTCAGTGTAGGTTTCTGACTCGCGAGACAATATATGACGTTCGCGGTCAGCTGTGAGACGCAATTCCCTCTCAGTGTAGGTTTCTGACTCGCGAGACAATATATGACGTTCGCGGTCAGCTGTGAGACGCAATTCCCTCTCAGTGTAGGTTTCTGACTCGCGAGACAATATATGACGTTCGCGGTCAGCTGTGAGACGCAATTCTCTGTCAGTGAAGGTTTCTGACTCGCGAGACAATATATGACGTTCGCGGTCAGCTGTGAGACGCAATTCCCTCTCAGTGTAGGTTTCTGACTCGCGAGACAATGTATGCCGTTCGCGGTCAGCAGTGAGACGCAATTCTCGTTGTGACGCAGTTTCAGCATCTCGGGATAACACATGTTGTTCTCGGTCAATGGTAAGCCTCAGCTCTCGTTGAGAAGAGCTTTGAGACGCCCGTGATGTAGCTCGTCTCGCTCTGTCAGCTGCTAATCGCATCTCTCTCTCTGGAGAGCTTTCATTGGCTCGAGAGGTTGAGGCACTAACTCTCATAGAGTTTAACCGATGTGCTCTTTCCTCTGCCGATTCTTGAGAACGCGCATTTCTCATCCTTTTAGCATCTCTCGAATTTCGAGATAAAGATGGTCGTTTTTTAGGTGGCATTGTGTATTTTTAATCGACGGTAACTGAAGCTACCTTACACTTACAATTACATATAGTTATTATGTAATAATTACGAAAATAAACTATTAATATAATAAAACACTACCAATTACGAAAATAAACTATTAATACAATTAAACACTACCAAAATAACTAATATAATAATAACGAAAATAAACTATTAATATAATTAAACACTACCAATTACGAAAATAAACTATTAATTTAATTAAACACTACCAATTACGAAAATAAACTATTAATTTAATTAAACACTACCAAATTACGAAAATAAACTATTAATACAATTAAACACTACCAAAATAAATAATATAAAAATTACGAAAATAAACTATTAATATAATTAAACACTACCAATTACGAAAATAAACTATTAATACAATTAAACACTACCAAAATAACTAATAGGTGTACCTACTACTAATACTATTAATCTAATACCTATTATATAAACTAACAACAAAACAATTCTAAAAATAAACTATTCAAGTCGTGCTGATAAGCACGGTTTGCAAATAACAATTATTGATTGTCAATAAGGTCGAACAGTCTGAACGTCTATTCGCATCAACAGCCAAATATTGTATGACGCTCGAGCGCGGACCCCCCGCCTTTTTACACCTCCCGCCACGACGCGCGTCGAGCGCGGCAACCGATACACAAAAATAATCCTTATAGCATGACTCTGTATTCACGCGCGATTTCTTATTATTTCATGTATAACTTTGGTGTTTCTACACCGATTTACATGATTCTTTTTTTATTGAATAGGTAATAATGTTAACTTTTTTAATTGGGGATGAGTGATAGTGTTGTAAACGTTAGAGTAGACAAATACAATCAGAAATCTCCGAATTGCTAAGCTATCGGGAGTTTCACGTGTTATTGTGAGTCAACCATAAAAGTTAGACATATGCTGTCGAGGAATATTTTTTATATAATTTTAGGGAGAATATTTCCGTCATACATGATTTCTATGTAGCTTTAACCTATAAGCCTGCACTCGTGACGGAAGCTTAAAAAATGGAGTAACTTACCCCGTTTTCCCAATATTTCCCTTCACTGCTCTGCTCCTATTGGTCGTAGCGTAATGAAAAGTATACTATAACCTGCCCAAGAGTATGAAGAATAATTGTGCCAAATTTCGTTAAAATCCGTCGAGTACCGTCGAGTTTTTGTTTCTATAACGAATATACAGACAGACAGACAGACAGACAGACAGACAGACAAAAATTTTACTGATTGCATTTTTGGCATCAGTAGCGATCCCTAACCACCCCTTGATAGTTATTTTTTAAATATATTTTATGTACAGAATTGACCTCTTTACAGATTTATTATAAGTATAGATAGATATATAGATTAAGGAACAAAATAACAATCATGAAACGTAACCTTATCCACCGCAAATCATTAGACATTAAATCAGCACATAACAATCAAAGAAATAACAAGAAAGATATAAAATTAGGAAAATGTAAGTCTCACGATCCTTGAGCGATGTAGCTGCCTCGAATGACACCCGACAAATTAATCCGAGAATGGTGTGGAGTTTGCTTTTATAGGCTCTTAAAAAGCTGTCATTCCTTGACTCCTAACACGGCCGCTCCTGACTACAAGTCGTCCTCGGCTTTTCGGGACGCGCCTGCAGCGGGATGCTGTTCTGTTCCCACCTCCTCGTCTAAGCTTGGCATGGATAACCCAATCGAGGGTGGCGCTGGGTTGTCGCCTTCCAAGTGATCTGACCTATTTTCAGCCTTCAGCATCGTCAGCCGAAAGGTTTTGTTTTGGTTATTCACACAAACAACACAAGTATACTGATCACCTAATATAATTGCACAAATAGAAAAACGGCTAACAATATAAGATAGCAGGAGTCCCAACCATCTCATATTTAAGGTTGCCTTATACATTACCACAGCGGTTAACATTACGTAAGTGACAGCAACCAACGTTGAGCGACGCTTTCGCAGTGGGTCGTATCCCATGGTTAGGCGACACACGCCTCTGAAGAGTCCATCCATACGCGACTAACGCGGTTGTGGGGACCTCGTCCCATTGTTGGGCGACTTACGCCATTGGGACTAACCCGAATGTTGGGCGACTAACGCCGTTGGGACAAACCCGTGTGTTTGGCGACTAACGCTGTTGGGACTAACCCGTATGTTTGACGACGTCCTATTGTAGAGCGGCTAGCACCACAGGGACTAACGTTTCTGTAACCTAAAACAGAATAAATTTTACATACTCACTTTCAAAAAAAGCAGCACAACTTTCTGGGCACCATTCTCCTTTCCATGGCACCATGTATTGCGAGGCTGCTCGGGTGGTTTTCCCGCAGCTTCCACTGAGAAGTTTAAGTTCGTAGCGCCCATTAGGTAAGACTTTAGTCACTCTATATGGTCCTCGCATCCCGGGGTCTAACTTGCCCGTTGATTGCGAGTACTTATGCAGTGCAGGTCTGAACCAAGTTCGGATATCCACTGCACAAAGACCGTAGACTCAAACATCCTACCCTGGTCGGTGACTAATAGTCTGGGAACTCCAAACAAAGAAACGGCCTGAGACATGACGCGTTTTAACTCACTGGTGTCTTGGTGATTGATAGGGTACAACATGCAGAACTTTGTAAAGGCATCAACTAGTATTAAGATAAATTTGTAACCTTCCGGTTCTGGCAGTGGCCCCAAGGCATCGACATGAACGGTATCGAAAGGAGATTCCGGTTTTGACTAGGATGAAATATTATGAAGCGGCGCCCGCGGCACTCGCTTTTTAGAAATACATGCTAAACAATGGGGGACATATTTAAACACAAATTGGCGGAGCCCGGGGAACCAGAAATGTTTTAGGATGACATGTAGAGTTTTATCAGCGCCAACGTGCTCATGCTCATCGTGAAAAATTCGCAAAAGGCTGAGTCGATGGCCCTTGGGTATAAAGCAGAGCAGACGTGCCTCTTCACCGACTGGCGTAAATTTATAATGTAGAATGCCACCACGTGCCTCCCACAATCAGTACCAGTTTGTAAGAGTACTGCCCCATAACCGACGGAGCTTGCATCGGTGTGAACCTCTGTGTCAAGTTCAGGGTTAAAAATAGTAAAGACAGGCTCGCTAGTCAGGGGTTCCAGGCAGAAAACCTCCTCGTGTGCTTGGTGGCTGCTGGTCCCTTACGGATGCGTCCGAGGGGAAGAGCAGTCACTGGGCCGGGGCACCCTGGGCACGCATAGCAATCGTCTCGTGACTTGGGCACAGATTACTAAATAGTTACTACGTAACAGATACTTCACTCAGTACAAAATTTCTAATGCCTACTGCTATAAGAGCCTACTCCGTCGTTATCAACCGCTGCATGCTAAAATGTGCTTAAATACCCAAGCGCACAGCTGTGATTGTTTTGCACCGCGCGATCCCACAACAATCGCAGGGCTGC
This sequence comes from Trichoplusia ni, assembly GCF_003590095.1. Classification (NCBI taxonomy): domain Eukaryota; kingdom Metazoa; phylum Arthropoda; class Insecta; order Lepidoptera; family Noctuidae; genus Trichoplusia; species Trichoplusia ni. The sequence goes on from NC_039505.1 coordinate 1,992,447, forward strand.
CGCTTCAATAAAATTAAATTTACATAACTTTTTGTGTCATTTTTTTGAGAACTGGATATATTCTGACTTATATGTGGTAGCTTAAAAGTCATTTCTAAATTATTATTTTTATAAATTGGTTTTGACCGTGCTTTAATGTGTAGGTAAAATAAAAAAATCTTTAAAAGTTACATGTGTTTTATTTTTATATATTTTTGTATACATTTTTTACCCTTTCTAAATTCTCCGTTATTAAATTTTAGGGTGGAAAATATCCTGAATGTAATAAAAAGTTTTATGAGATATTGTTTCGGAAAACAAGGGCAGAGAGAATCAAAATGTATGTCATTTAAAATTTCAAATATAGTACTACCCGGCATTTGTTTCATATTTTTTTCAAAATAATGAATAAACATAGTCTCAAGTTTTCTTATATAATTATAAAACGCATCTGTTGGCACTTTTAACTTTCCGTAAAAAGACGACGTTTTGTTGAACGCTTTAAAATAGAAAAATGATAAGTGTTTATCCCTTCTTTTACTTGATGTGCACCCATCTACAGCACATAAGGCACCAGACGGCATCGTAGGTACGCGTACGAACAAATGAAACTATTAAAATTAATAACGTGCGTACGCGTCGCTTGCGAAAACCTCACTGCATTTGGTCCGCACAAGGCCCGAGACCGCTCGGCCGAGCGGTAGGCAGTTATAGCGCGCAAGTACATAGACTGACGGAGGCCTGACTTGGGGCAATTCTTGTGTGTGGCGAATTTCTGCCGGAGCGGAGGAGTCGCTCCCGAAGGCTCCCTGTCTGCGTTCTGCAGCTGCAGAGTGCATGCCTAGGGAGTGAGGTGGGGTAGACCGCGGGCCGTTGCTCCGGCCCGTGGTCTAGGGGTTGCCGCGGCGTATAGGTCGCGGCAAGACCGAAGAGGGTAAGACCGTGGGCTACTCCTCTGCCCGCGGGATGGGAACGTAGGTTCGAATAGGTTAAGTTAGAAATAGGATTGTTAAAAAAAAAAATAGTTTGTAGACACCGAGCAGCGGGCGGTATATCCTGCACCAGAGGCATCCGCGGGCCTCGGGAGGATCAAATAACCTCCCAAAAGAGCGGCAGCATCGCCTTGGGGAAGCGATGTGCGCAACACCCAATCGTAAAAAATGATGTCTGACACAGGGAATTTTGTTGTGTCATGCGATCCGGCTGTCGCCCGGCGCTCGCAGGTATCCGGGCCTGCGAGTGTGAAATTGGTTACCGATGGACGCGCAGGGGTAGGCGACTAGGCCCCTGTCGCTGATAATATCACTGGCAGCACAGAAAATGCCGAGGAGCGGCCTTCGCGTGGTTCAAGCGTGCTTCGATGGGAAGTGGTTCGGCGGGTCAGTCCTCAGATGAGGACGGCCTGCCGGCTCCGAAGCTGCCGACTGAGAGGAGAGGTCGGCAGACATCGAGGGGGCGAGTGCTTCGCGACCGCGGAGGGACGCACAGGGCAGGTTTGTGCGTTCCAATGCCCAGGCGGCCAGCGAAGCAGAAAGTGACGTGGGGGTCACCACGGAGGACCCTGGCGGCGAAAGCGGTGCCTCGCTGGGGAGCTCGAAGGCGGAGCTCAACGCCGCCAGAAGGGAGAAGCACAAAGCCGTCGCGGCCGACGAAGTGTCGGCGATGGCAGATCGCGCACGTGAGCGACGCGCTGCCCTCACGGCCGAAGAGACCTCCGGCGGCAAGTCGCTGCGCTGAGCGAGCAGCAGCAGCGACGCACGCCGCCCACTGCCACCGCGGCGGTGGTGGCCCCGTCTCCCGCACCGAGACCGGCAAGCGCTCGTTCCGACGACGAGGTCGAGCGGATAGTCCGGCTCTGCATGCTCCAGTGCGGGAGCATGGTCAATGCCCGCATAGAGGCGGTGTCTCGGCGCCTCCCTCCGGAAACCCTCCGTCCGCCCCTAGCGGCCGATGCAAGACGGAGGCTGGAGGAGCTGCCGAGGCCTGCGCCTCGCCAGGGGAAGCCCACGGGGGGCGTCAAGAAGCCCGGGGAGGGAGCCCCGCTAAGTGTTCAGCCCACGACGGCCGGCTCTAAGGGTGAGAGCTGGGCGACAGTCGTGGGCCGCAAGAAGGCCCGCACTCAGTAGCAGCGCGCGCTCCAGGCCCTACGGCAAAGGCGGCTGTGCAGCCTGCGCGACGGACAGCCAAAGGCGGTCGCAAAGGACCGAAGGTGCGTGCCCGGCGTTCCGAGGCCGTGACGCTGACGTTGCAGCCCGGGGCTGCGGCGTTACGTACCAGTCGGTCATTGCCGAGGCCAAGGCCAAGATCAAATTGTCAGATCTTGGCCTCCAGTCCGTCACCCTCAGGCAGACCGTCACGGGTGCGCGGCTGTTCGAGGTGGCCGGTGCTGCGAGCGGCAGCGCTGAAAAGGCGGAGGCTCTGGCCGCCAAGATGAGGGAGGTCCTCAACGCCGAGGACGTCCGGGTCTCCAGACTGGTGAAAACCGCAGAGGTGCGGATCACTGGTCTGGCCGATTTCGTGACCCCCGAGAAGTGGTGGCGGCCGTTGCCCGTAGCGGAGAGTGTCCGCCGGATAGGGTGCGGGCCGGCGACATACGCACCGACGCCACCGGACTCGGTGCAGTCTGGGTTCGGTGCCTCGTGGCGTCGGCGAAGAAGATCGCCTTAGCTGGCGAAGTGCGGGTGGGCTGGGTTGCAGCGAGGGTAAAACTCCTGCAACCCCGGGCTTTGAGGTGCTTCCGGTGCCTGGAAATGGGGCACGTCCGGGCAAAGTGCACCTCCGCAGCAGACCGTAGCGATCTCTGCTATCGCTGCGGTCAGCCCGGTCACAAGGCGGCCCAGTGTTCCGCCGCGCTTAACTGCTGCCTGTGTTCGGCCGCGGGGAGGCCGGCGGGACACAGATTGGCCTGTGGCATGCCCACCAGCACTGCCAAAAGGTTAGAGAAGAAGAGCTCCAAGCCTGCCAGGGTAACCTCGCAGCCCCCGCAGGCTGGTAGCTCCGCGACCGACTCCCGGTCCGGGACTGTTGCCGGGGGAATGGATTGTCAATAATGGCGCAATTCCATTTCCTCCAGGGCAACATCAATCACTCTACCAGAGCTCAGGATCTTCTACTCCAGAGCATGGCAGAGTGGTCGATCGACGTGGCTGTGGTCGCCGAGCCGTACTTCGTCCCCGCCCGTGGCAACTGGTTGGGGTGCGCTGACGGTTTGGTGGCCATTATTGGCGGGACTCTGATTGTTACAACTTTAGAGGATGTAATGGTGCCAATCAAAGTAAAATACTCCGAAAATTAGCGAAATTAGGTTTAATATAATAATTAAAAGTTACACGGACAATGGTTGTCAAGCAAGTGAACGATGACATTGAATATTACTAATACGCGCCGAAACGCCTATGCAATTTTCAATAGTTACATGTTTCTCAACTTTTGCTATTCATTTAGAACAGGCGTTTACGCCTGAACATATTCCCGGCCGTTGAAAGGTAGTTTCAACCGTTTATGTCTTCAGCTGAGGGAAGTTTGCAGAGGCGCACAAAGGCGCGTCGCACGCAGCCCTTGGTGGTGAGGACGTCTGCCACTCTGGATATCCCGTCAGGTCCGGGTATGAGACGAAGTACGCGGCCGAGTTTCCAAGTGAGAGGGGGCGCATTGTCATCAGCTAGCAGCACCATATCTCCCACGTCCAGCTTTGACGTGTTTGTCCGCCATTTTGTCCTTTGTTGTAATTCAGAGAGGTATTCCTTCTGCCACCTTCTCCAGAAATGTTGCCTCAGCTTCTCAAGGCGCATATAGCGTCGCAATTGGCCTTCCTTCACGTCTTCCAGGTTTGGTGTTGGCAGAGCGATCAGCGGTCGGCTAATGATGAAATGTCCTGGGAAGAGGGAAAGGAGGTCGTTAGGACTGGATGAGAGGGGACACAAGGGACGGCTATTGAGAATCGCCTCCACTTGTGCGAATAAAGTAGACAGTTCCTCGAACGTCAAGTGACATTCGCCTAAAACTCGTCGTAACAAATGTTTTGCCGGCTTAACCCCGGCTTCCCATATGCCACCAAAATGAGGAGTGTAAGCCGGAATGAATTTAAAATTTATAGATTGCTGACTTGCAAAGTCAACTAAAGGTTCATGATTCTGTTTGATGAACGAGCCTATTTCTTTCCCGGCAGCTACAAAATTAGTACCATTGTCACTAAATATTTCAGTTGGCTTGCCACGACGAGATATAAATCGTTTTAATGACATAATAAATGCATCCTTTGTTAAGTCACTGACTGCTTCAAGGTGTATACATTTATAACGAAGGCAAACAAAAAGACATAAGTAACATTTTACAATGCGACAGCCTCGACCTTTACGGTTAACTATGTAAAATGGGCCAGCAAAGTCAAGGCCAACGGATAAAAATGGTTAGTCTGGCGTTATTCGTTGAGACGGTAAATTACCCATTTTAGGTTGTTAAGTTGTACCTCTTAATCGCCTGCAGCGTACACAGTTATTGACTGTGCGCCTCGCTAGTATCCTACCGTTAATTGGCCATATTGTTTCTCTGACAGTAGCCAATAACATTTTAGGACCGGCATGCATAGTGTTAATATGCTGTCTAATGAAATAAAGTTTTGTTAACGTATGCGTAGCATGAAGTAATATTGGATGTTTCTTTTCAAATGAATAACTGGACGCATCGATTCGTCCACCGACACGAATTAACTTGTTTTCATCTAAGAAAGGCGATAATGCTATTTTTGCTATTTTTATTTAATTGTTTACCAGTTAACAACAGATCGTATAGAAAAGGATTGACCTTGGGAGATAACACAAAGCGAGCGGAATGACTCACGCAACTCATTAGCGGACAATGTTGCAACTCGTTTGTTATGTTTATTTTTTAAGTTAAATATGAATCTAAGAACGTAAGCAAATGACCGTTCTAACTTAGATAACAATGAATATTTTTCAAAATCGATAATGGGTGACTTTACGACTATCGGATGCGCCTTTAATTCGGGTAATATTTCTACATCCTTTAGGTTGGATTTAGGCCATTCGGTTTCGACATACATTAAAAAACAAGGCCCTGTCCACCAGAGTGATATGGACGTTAGTCGTTTAGCATGTACTCCCCTAGATAATAAATCAGCAGGGTTTAAATCTGTAGGTACGTATCGCCACGCCGAAGATGAAGTTAATTCTTTTATTTCCGTGATACGATTAGCTGCAAATATTTTTAATTTACTGACGTCACTACGTATCCAGCACAACACTACGTTTGAGTCACACCAGTGTATTAATTTGTCTGGTTTGTACCTTAAGGAATCTACCACTGATTTTACGAGTTGAGAAGCGAGTAAGGCGGCGCACAGTTCCAAACGTGGTATGGTAGTGCTTTTTAGTGGAGCTACTTTAGACTTTGCGCACAATAGTCCAACCGTGACGTCACCGTTGGCGCTAATCGTTCTCATATAAATACATGCGCCATACGCATAACTTGATGCATCACTAAACGAGTGTAATTCGATGACCCTTGGTGATGCACCTAGAACTAACCTCGGTATGCGTAGATTGTGTAAGTATTTTATGCTTTCAGAGAAATCGATCCATTCTTCCTTTATTTCTTGAGGGACAGGCTCGTCCCAGTCTAGTTTAATTTGCCAAAGCTTTTGTAACGTTATTTTTGGCCTTATTACAATGGGAACCTAATAGACTAATGGGTCAAATATTTTGAACGCGTTTGACATAATAAATCGCTTAGATATAATATTATGATTAGTGTCGTGGGAAAATCCCTTTATAGGAAAACTCAAGGTGTCACTGGCAGGAGCCCAGCCCAAGCCTAGGGTGCTTGAAGACTCACTAAAAATAAGCTTGTCCTGCTCATTGATAGCAACATTATCAAATATGGACGGATGATTTGTTTTGTATTTTCTTAAATTAAAACATCCTGACCTTAATGCCTCAGATAAAGCGTTTTGTATATATTTTAATTGCTGTGGATTATTTGATCCAGTAATTAAATCGTCGACATAAAAATCCTTTTGAATGATGGTGCGAATTAATTCATCATTCTGTTCTTGACCTACCTGCCACAAACAACGTGTGCTAAGGTAGCTTGCACTCGCTGTACCGTAAGTTACAGTGTTGAGTTGAAGTGTCTGAATCGGTTTAGACTCTTCGTCCTCTCCACAGAATGAGCTGCAAATATCTATCATCTTCGTGTACGAGCACATTTCGATAGAATTTTCTATATCGGCCGTAAGCAGGTATTTGTATTGCCTGGAGCGTATCAAGATAGAAAAAAGAGTATCTTGTACTGTGGGGCCTACCATTAATACGTTATTAAGGAACAACCAGATGGAAGATTGAGCAGACCCGTCAAACACAACACGAAGTTTTGTGGATTCACTTTCTTGCTTTAAAACTGCGTGATGGCATAAATAATAATTAGGAAATTAATATTTCATTATTTAACAAAGATAAATGACCTAGGTCGGCGTATTCCTTAATAAATTTATTATATTCTATTTTTAACATATTATTACGTTTAAATCTCTTCTAAATTTAGGAATCGCCGCTTAGCTAGATTGTAGGTATCACCTAAACAATCAGCTGTATCTTTAAGGGTAGCCTTACGCAAAATCTACCTGACTTAGTTCTTGTGGTATGAGTGATGAAATGTTTTTCACAATAAATTTCACTTTCACTCATAATAGATTTTTTGGGTACTTCTTCTAATTCCCAAAATCTACCTAGCATTTTTTTCAATAACCTGATTACCA